>NC_058339.1:37752504-38055534 GCF_905475395.1 Chrysoperla carnea
CCATTCTAAATCATCGGGGTATTTGTCTCTTCCAAAAAGTAACGAAGTCAGCTAATTTAAAAAAATCAGTAAATAATTTCCCATGGAAAGTACCTACTTAGTCAAAATGGAATACCTCAAATAATGTTTTCATCATCATGGCACAATTGTAGATACGCGTTATCTAGCTCAAAATAAGGAAAATGTCCGAAAAAAAACACATCCCTTGATTTTGAATTTGTAACGGTATTGTTCAACTCAAAGTATCCTCTATAATAAATAGCATAATTGGAAGCCATGGTTACTTCTATGAAAACTTGAATCAATGAAATTAGATGGACAATTTACACCGAGCAAACAACATTTTCATCCAATGTATTCAAATATAAAAATTATTTGTGTTATGTATTACGATAATAAATTATTTAAATATATACTACGACTTTAGAAAATGATTTCGATACCTGGAATCGAACCCGAACCTTCTGGGTGAACATCTAATCTAACCTCCTGATTAACAGCTCGCTTAAGAGAAAAATAAATCCTTCTGTATATCGATAAATATTTTGAAGCACGCTGTATATGATATGCGTTCGACATTTTAAAAATTAAGTGTGATTTATTTTTTTTTACAGTTTTTTATACCATGCATATATGTAATATGCGCAAGGTATACCAAGTTAAGTCCCAAGTTTGTAACGCTTAAAAATATTGATACTATGAATAAAATTTTGGTATAGGTGTACATAAAATCACCTAATTTGTCCATTTGCGGTTGTCTGTCTGTCTGTTGTCTATCTGTCGTCTGTCTATCCGTCTGTCATCACGATTACTCGAAAACGAAAAGCTGAATTTTTTATAACGTGCTTAGGTTGGTCATCTTGTAAACCGTTAGAGATAGAACAAAAGTTTAAACGTAAAAATGTTTCATAGAAAAAAAATAAACAACGTTTGTTTGAAACATTTTTTCGTAAACATCACTGTTTACCCGTGAGTGGGCAAATTATGCGCAAATTGTATAGTATGTATTATATGGGAATATCAGTTATATATGTGTGACATGTATGTATGTGTAATGTGACAGAGTAATCAACACGGTCTATGCATGGTATTTAATCAATTAATTCAGTCAATTGTTTGTTTTCAATTGTTCTTTATTAACTGCGTTATTATCTCTAACCGTATTAACTGCAATGCATAATTTATTTAAAAAAATAAAATATTACTTTCATTTTCATAAGTGATTTTTTACATAGTCATTCCACACACTATAGCAGCCAGCATTCACTTAATATTAATAAAAAAAAAACCAGTTACTATTTATAAATTTATTATTAAAAACAAGTGAAAACAAACAATTGACTGAGTTAATTGTTGAAATACCATGCATAGCCAGTGTTGATTTCTTTATCACATACACATACAAACATGTGACACATACATAACTGATAATCAAGTATAGCACATATTATGTAAATGACTTTATAGGTTTCTGCATTACCGACCGACATTTAGTGTATAGTTTGTACACATATTATAAAATTTCCGCCTAATTGGCGCCCTCACGGGTAAACAGTGATGTTTACGAAAAAATGTTTCAAACAAAAGTTGTTTAATTTTGATAAGGAACATTTTTTACATTTAAACTTTTGTTCTATCTCTAACGGTTTATAAGATGGGTCCTGCGGACCCAAGACCCAATTGACCTATGATGCTCATTTACGAACTTGACCTCACTTTTTACGTCCTGAGTACGCTGTAAAAATTTCAGCTCGATATCTTTTTTCGTTTTTGAGTTATCGTGTCCACAGACGGACGGACGGACGGACGGACAACCGGAAATGGACTAATTAGGTGATTCTATGAACACCTATGACAAAATTTTTTTTCCTAGCATCATTATTTTTAAGCGTTACAAACTTGGGACTAAACTTAATATACTATGTATATTTCATATATACATGGTATAAAAAATTGTTTGATGCATATTTAAATATAATTTATGAACATATGATTTAACGTATTATTGTATTTCAACGTATTTGTATTTTAAATTACATCAATTTATGTATATTAATTTCACTACAAAAGCGACCCACGCGCTATGCCATTCGAAAAATATTAGCAATTTATTTGAATAATATTAAATTAATAATTTAAAGAAACCCCCGACATAAAATCAGGTCTGATCGATTCGTTTGTGTTATTGTGTTGCATTGTAGCTCCCAAATTGAGCTACAATTATCGAGAGTATCATTAGCTATGATTCAAAAAAATATACTCAGCCGTTTAGAGGATGGAACCTTAAACTTGCACTTGAAAGATATTTAGGAAGCTAAAAACACCATCACGATAAAATTACTTTACCAAAAAAAAAAAAAATCGATTGATCCGCTTAGCAGCCACGATGCCACAAAATCAGGTTTGAACTATTCGTTTGTGGTGTCGTAGCTCCTATACGGATGAACCGGATGACTTTTTTTTTGGAAGGTAATTTGTTTGAGAGAGTTCTTTGGGATATTTCAAGAAAATCTGCTCTTCCGTTAGAATATCATCACCTCTTTTCTAGCTGTTATCGGGAACGTAACAATAAACTCCGACTTGAAACATAGGTAAGAACATTTTCAAAATCTAAAAATTGGATAGTCCATTCAGGAGCTACAATGCCACAGATATACACACAAATACACAGATACACAACTAAATAGATTCACCGACACGTTATGCGTATATGACCCCCGCTTTTTAGTCGGGGTTAAAAAACACAATGCGTGTGGTACTATAAAATCAAATTCAATTTGTAAAACATAAATGTTTTCATTATAAGCTATTATTTAACTGCAACATTATTCGTATGGTGTTCTTCAATTTCAAATTTGTAGTTAATTTTTTTCCCTTGTTCCATGCTCTGATAACACTTGTATAATAGGATTCGAAAATTCAGACTGAATTGAAACTTTGGTGGGAGCGCTGTGAAGACTTAGAAAAGGGAAAAGTTGATAATTAGTTTGCTTTAGTTCCAAAACATTTGAGCATAAAAAAAGTTTTAGACATAAAATAAATTAGAAAAAAATCAAAATTTGCAATTTTCAAGAAATTGATATTTATAAATAATCACTTATGTAAATGATGATAAATAATATTTCCCATCAAATATTCGAAGGCGATTGTTGATTTTTAAGAATGTATTTTTAGGTGGAAATGACAAGATGGCTGTTTTTTCGACTTTCAATCAAACCTATGAAAACATTAAATTTTGGTGAAAATTGAACTGTTTTTCTTAAATGTTGTTAAAAAGCGTGAGTAAATTTCGATTTAACAAGTGAAAACAAACAATTGACTGAGTTAATTTTTGAAATACCATGTATAGACAGTGTTGATTACTTTATCACATTACACATCCATACATGTCACACACATATAACTGATATACCCATATAATATATACTATATCATTTGCGCATAATTTGCGCTCTCACGGGTAAACAGTGATGTTTACGAAAAAATGTTTCAAACAAAAGTTGCTAACGGTTTACAAGACCCAATTGACCTATATTGGTCATTTACGAACTTGACCTCACTTTTTACGACCTAAGCACACTATAAATATCAGCTTGATATCTCTTTTCGTTTTTGAGTAATCGTGATGACAGACGGACAGACGACACACGACAGACAGACAACTGGAAATGGACTAATTAGGTGATTTTATACCAAAATTTTGTTTAAAGCATCAATATTTTACAAACTTGGGATTTAACTTAGTATACCTGGGTTATATCATATTCATGGTATAGTAATGACAAAAATAACTGCCCAAAAAGGTATAACATTACTTTGGTTTAATAAAAGGTTAAACAATTTACTTATCAAATAAGAGAAATTTTTACCATTAATAAATAATAATAATTTACTTCAATATAGTACCAAATTTGGAATACAAAAACCTTTAGACATTTAATATAAACTAACATCCACACTTTTATAACATCTAAATTATTTTTTTATAAAACATATTTATTAAATTTTAATAGCCAGAAAAACAAAATATACTAGTCACGATTCTTTTAAAAATGTTTTATTTATCAATCAATTAATTATTATGTTTATTTTATTTATAATATTTCCTAATTTTTCCCATCTCATTAAAAAAAAATTTGGTAAAAGTAAATTATCACAAAATTTTCTCATTAGTAAGCTTAATGATTCAAAGGAGCTACAACTAGAGATGAAAGTATTTCATATGAAAGTTTACTTCGTTAAATTTTAATTATTGTGATAGAAAATATGACTAAATTAATTTAAATTTAAATAAACATATTTTTAATTATTAACATTTGAATTATTTTAATCTCATAGGAAAAATAAATATTAAGCCCCTTCATTTAGTAATATAATCAATGTATAATTTCTAATCTGTGTAAAATAATTTTCTTTAATCTTTATTATAAACAAGCAAACCTGACAAACTTATCCAAAGGCTTTAGTTACGTATTATAGTTCTAGTGATATCAGCTTCACTGGAAATTTATATTCAACAAGTGAAAACCAACAATTGACTGAGTTTATTGTTGAAATACCATGTATAGACAGTGTTGATTACTCTGTCACATTATACATACATACATGTCACACATATATAACTGATATTCCCATATAATACCTACCACACAATTTGCGCTCTCACTGGTAAATAGGTATGTTTACGAAAAAATGTTTCAACCAAAAGTTGTTTATTTGTTGATAAGGAACATTTTTTATATTTAAACTTTTGTTCTATCTCTAATGGTTAACAAGATGGGTCCTACGGACCCAAGACCCAATTGTCCTATGTTGCCTATTTACGAACTCGACTTCCTTTTTTACGTCCTAAGCACTTTATAATAATTTCAGCTCGATATCTCTTTTCGTTTTTGAGTCATCGTGATGACAGACGATATACCAAAATTTTGTTCATAGTGTCTATATCATTAAGCGTTACAAACTTGGGACTAAACTTAGTATACATGGTATAATGAAGTGTATCGTTATTCAATCGGAGAGCATTACACAGAATGTCTTTGAATAGAAAGTTTACGATTAATTTTTTCAAATACAGTAGAATCTCGATAAGTTAAAGTCCAAGGGAAACAAAAAATATTTTAAGTTATAGAGGTTTTTAGTTATCAAGGGTCTATGTTATTGAATGCATCAGAAGGATGGGATGTTCTAAATTAGGGAATTCGGCATTTTTTTGTCTTTTACATTGAAGATTTCCTCCTGATTCTTGTTTCTTCAAGATTTCAGCTTCTTTTTTAATGATGAGAGACAATGTACTCTCATGTATTCCAAATTGAGCCGCAACTTCTTTCCTTTTCAATCCATTTTTCACTGCTTCTATAGCTTTTAATTTATCAGCGTAGGTGAGGGTTGTTAGTTTTCTTTTTGTACTCATTTTAAGACAGTTTTATCACACAGTAAGTAAAGCGATGTTTCCAGAACAACAATCAAAAAACTTATGATGCAAGTAAGTCGTTGTCACAAAGCTAACCACCGCAAAGCTTTGAAGAATTTAGATAAAGCAAACAATAGGTAATGTTATTGTTTACGTTAACAAGTAAAAACGTGCAAGCAATAAATATCGAAACCATTTGTTTTGACACTCTTTCAAAATGACTCATTCACAATTTTATGTTATAGAGGTTGTGGAAACATTTCTTTTAGTTACTGAGGGCCTAACAGAAATTATTTATTTAAGTTATAGAGGTTGCGTATTTTAAGCTATAGAGGTTTTGGGCTCTGATGGGAAGGGAACGTAGTATTTTTTGAAGTAACTAAGGTTTTTATGTTACCGAGGTTTAACTTATCGAGATTCTACTGTACCATTGAAAATCGTGCTTCTTCCAATCTGATATTCTTAAATAATAGAATTAAAATTTATATCATTTACAATATTTCTACAAATTATTTATTGTCAATATCACGACCTTGATGATGCTAACATCAACCTTGCAAAAATAAAGCAGTTAAAAAAATTATTAAAAAAAGTGCAAAAAAAAAAGATAAATAAAGACATCATTAAAAAAAACTAATAAATAATAAAACTTCTAAGTGAAAAAAATGTAATTATTGATCGGAATGTTTTAAAGGTATTTTAAATGTAATTAAATCTATTTCAATTTTTTTATATTTTAATATCTATAAGAAGTTAAAGATAAACCAATCACTTTTAATAATTAATTATTATATGCTTCATAAATTATTGAAGGTTTGTTTTAACTTTTTACGGTTTGTTAAAATATTAATCAAACTTTCTTTTCAAAGTTGTTAACAATTATAAACAAAGTGTTTTCGTTAATGGATATAATTATGCATACATATAATTTATTAATAAGGGCTAAACTTATTAGTTTAAAGTTTGCAACGGGTCGAAATAAAATATAATAACAAGCGGTCAATCATGTCAAGACATGAATCTAAGAAGTTCGGGTTCGAGTCCTGGTTCCAGTGTATTTTTTTTAATTCTCTTTAATTAAGACTACCAGACAAGATATTTGTCAATTTAATTTATGCTGTATGTATCATATTAAAAACATCAATTATAATCGAGAGATCATGATGTAAATAAATATCGTATATACATGATTAAAGTAAACAATAACAAAAAGTAATAATAATAAATAAGTGAATAAACAAAGTAAAAATACAAATTCAATGAGTTGAAAAATTGCACTCTGTGTCTAGAACTCGAATAGCCTAATTGGTAGGGCGCTTGACATGAATCCAATAAGTCCGGGTTCGAGTGTATTTTTTTCAATTCTCTTTAATTCTTAATTCTATATATCTTCTTATAAACTTAATTTTTTTATAATTTGTAACATTAGCCGCATGTTAAATTTTAAAATATTTCTATTGTTTAATTTAAAAGCTCCCAATGTTAATAATTTTGAAAAGACTAGAATGGGATTACTTCGTTCCTGTGGTAATTTAATTTTGCAAATGGGTAGTTCAAAACTGCGGTTAATATCTGAGACACAGTTATGAAAGTCTTTGGTCGATATGACATCATCTGTTTGAAATGTGAAAATAAGTTAATTCGTGAGATTTTAATTAAAAAATTTTTTATAAAGTAAAACAATCATATGAAATGTGTTGCTTCGCATATTTAATAAAAAAATAAATCGTTTACTCGTTTAACTTACATCACGGAGATATAATCGTAATATTTTTTAATTGATACTTACATCCAACATTTATATATTTTACATCCTAAAAGAATTATTTATTATCTCAGTTGGACAGTGAAAGGTCTTTCTTTACTTTTATAATAATAATAATGTCTGAGCTGTTTATGTATAAGTGTATATTGTAAACTTATTTATAACTTACACTTACACTCTTATGAACTAATAAAACCACTTTCATCTTCGTAATTTTTGTGGTTTCCACAGATACAAAGATCAATATATTCTGGTTTGCATGTAAATATGGTGCATTTATAATATTAAATATTGTTAATTTTATAAAATGAAATTTCAATTGCACAAAATAAGGAAGTAATGATAGATATACATCTTTGTTTTGTGTTTACAAATTCTCAGTAGCATATGGTTAAAGGGGCTAAAACTGATACAATTTCTTTTTTAAGATTAAATTATCATACAGTGAAACTACTGAACTTATTGAAATGGAAAATTTTAATAAATTTATTATTCGTTTCAGCAATGAATATATAAAATAGCCATTCTTAGGAAGTCCTCAATAGTAGCTCCGATTTTAATAATTTTTTTAAAATGTTTCTTTTTTTATTAATCCCCAAACTAAAAAAAGGGGTGTTATAAGTTTGACCGCTATGTGTGTGTGTTTGTCTGTCTGTGGCATCGTAGTGCCAGAACGGATAAACCGATATTAATTTTTTTGGTTTCATATGAAAGGTAATTTAACGGAGAATTGTTCTTAGCTTTGTGTTAAGTGCGAGCTTAGGTTTTCGTTCCCGAAAAAACTAAAATATTGGCGATGATATTGAAAATTGATTCAGTTTGGAAAAGGATTGACATATAATTTTAATATATAAATAATTACTATGGAAATGATTGGTCAAATAACTCTGATTCAATTTATTTCTAAAAGTGAAATGGTAAAATAATTAGATAATTCAAAACAATAATTCAAAAGAACAAAGTCAACTCAAATATTTCAATTTCAATTAAAATATTTCCAAAAATTTGTCCCAAAAAAATGATAGCTCTCTAAGTGTCCTTTTCATCTCATCTGATGTCCTTGACCAAAACTTTGATATTGATTAAAGAAGGAGTGTTATAAGTTTAAAGTGTTTATCTGTGCGTCTGTGTGTTTCTCAGTGGCATCTGCATCGTAGCTCCTAAACGGTCGAACTGACTTGGTTGAGAACATTTTTAACCCCCGAACTAAAAAAATGCGTGTAATACTTTGACCGCTATGTGTGTGTGTCTGTCTTTCTATCTGTGGCATCGTAGCGCCCGAACGGATACAAAGATTTTAATTTTTTGGTTTCTTTTGAAAAGTTCTTTAACGGAGAGTGATTTTAGCTATGTTTCAAGTGCGAGCTTAGGGTTCCGTGCCTAAAAAAATGGCGACAATCTTCAAAATGCTTTAAGGAAAAAGGTAATTTAATGGAGAGTGTTCTTATATGTGTTTCAAGTGCAAGTTTGGGGCTCGCTTCACTTTTAGCTTATAATCATCGACCTCAACAAATTCATTAGCTACCTTTGCCAATACTGTCAGAATTAGAACAAAAATTTTTAGTTTTTGATTAAAGCTTATATATCTAAATTTGGAAAATAAAAAAACATATTTTTTATTTAAAGCGGATCAAATTTGGTTAATCGAAATAAATTGATTTTGGTTGACTTTCAGAAAAAAGCCAGGCACAAAATTGATTGATTTTTAATATAGGTACAATGATAATTCGCTGTAAGGCTTAGAATCAAAATTTGAAAATTATATTTATTAGTAAAAGGAAAAGTAGTTCTATATAGATTTTAATGAGATTCTTGCCGTATATCATCAACAACTGGTTTTTTAATTTTCACACAATGAAAAGATGAGTCGCGTAATTTAATCGCGGTAAAAGTTTTTGAAAAGACAAAGTTAGTACAACAAAATCAATTAAAATAAATTATTTCTCTTATGGTAAACAATATTTAAATATATGTTTGTTTGTTATGAAAAATTGTTGCGGTATAAATCTAAAAAATTATCTAAACTTGGTAATTCATACTTGGAGGCATTCATTTGTTATTCATTTAACTTTGAAAACAAATTTATACTTCATTTAAAAATATTTTATATCATTTAAATAATATACTCTTGAATGTGAAAAAAATGAGCCTATCTTTCTTCAATTCTTAATGAATTATGCGTTATCGTTTTATAACCTGTGTTCAAGGGAAAAGTTTAATTTCTTGGGCCATAGTGCGCTCATAATTTTGATCCCGTTTCTTCTATTTTTACCCTGTATATGAAATATATCAGAGTATATTAACTACAATAGTCAATCAAAATTTTAGTATAAGTGTTATACTAAAATGAAGCTCGGTTTGGACTATTTTAAAAGTTAAAATTCCGAAAATGATACCTTAAAGGTTTCCCTATTTGGAATTTTGATCAAGGTGGCTATATCGACCTGTACCCGAAATTTTAAGAATTTTAAGCATGCCATATCGAATGATACATGTACAGGATCCTTTGTCCACAAATATTAATGTATATTTGGTAAGAGACTAGTTATGCATTAAAAATTAAACTACAGAAGGAATCACAGAAAGCTATGCCGTCGGAGTGAACCTTGAAAAATATGAGTCCATAACCGGCAACATACGATAGGTATGCAAATAATAAGTAGAAGATACGAATTATATGATCAGTCAATTTCTGTCTAAACGATTGGCTGTGGAAAATGATGAAGAAACCTACAAATCATCCACTCCTCTTTTAATATGTCTGATAATAATTTTTTTTTAAATAAGCTAATGGTGTCCGACTTTTTTGATTACAAGTGTGCTAATAAAAACACTCTTACTTAAGCTGTGTTTTAGAAGTAATGAGTTAGTAATAATGTCTTCTTATAAAAATAATATAATAATGAAAGTTTATAAAAAGAAAACCACACTCTAATTGTAATATATTGTTTATGGTTAATACGAATATAAAAAAAACTGACCAGGGCATTTAACTTTTTATAAAAAAAAAAAAATGAAGCTAAGACGAAGATGGCCATTAAGACAGATCAATAATATTTCAATTAAATGAAGTATTTATTAAGTTTTTTGGCGATAGTAAGTATCAAGCTAATTGTGCGTAATTAATTGAATAATAAAAGCAAAAACTGTTTTGTTGGGATAGTATTAGAGTAACAAAACAAGCCGTGGCCGGGGTGGGTCTGGTTCGATCCATGAGGTCCACACGAATAACTTCTCAGTATAATAAAGAAGTACTTGGATGACCGAGCTTTGCTCTGAGACACAAATTTTATCACTAATATAAGTACCGTTTTTAAATGGCTTCACACAAATATCAATGTCCCGGTAATGAACTTTATTTCGTTAACTACGATAGACACCAATAGATGTCAGGCAAAGTCGTTTTTGCAGTTTGTTTCAGTTTTTTCACGGACTAAACGAAATTTTCTAAAAACTAAACCTAACTAGATCGATTTTTCGCCCCAAAAAACCGTTGCATATTAATTTTCATGAAAATCGTTGGAGCCGTTTCCGAGATTGCTGACACCAAAGTTTTATGATATAAAATATTTTTGTAAATATTAGACTTAAATTTGTTCGGGAGCTGTCTTGCGACGAAAATAAGACTAGCAGGTATACAAGAAGCAGGTATTTATGAATTCTAGACACCTATAAACAAATAGTTGCAAAGAGCAACATACAACTTTTTTCGATATTCAAGTTGAGTATAATAACTTTCTACCAGGAATTTAATAGAATAATTACTAAACAAAAAAAAACAACCTACACTTATAATGTGATGTAAAACAAGTATTATAAATTTAAAAATTCATTTTTTTATCTGTCTATAAAATATTTAACTTAACTTTCTTCATGGACGTAAAAGTATGAAGTAATAGACAAAAGGTCATCATTTTGAAATTTAGCTCCACAATTTTAACTGTAAAAAAATATTGATACATGAATAATTTAAAATATTTTATTTGGCAAATTAAATTTATTACTTACTACTGAAATTTATGGCTGAAAGAGCAGAGCTTGTCTTTTGCTTTCACCATTCATTCTGTAGATATTATATCCCTTAAGGATGTCAAAATATCCTACTTTGTTGTTTAAATAGTAAATCTCTTACCATTTTTATAATCAAATTAGAGAAAAATCTTCTAAAAAACCCTCCCTTTAACATCAACCTACAGCTACGTTGAACGATGGCTTTTGAACTCTCATAAATAATAAGAAAATTTGGGGTAGTGTCTGTGCCATAGGTAGTGAATATTTTTTTAAATGGTGGAAGCAATGTGAAGCCAAAGAAGTTTATAGTATATTTACATAGAAAAAAATGTTTCGAGGATAAAGTAACGCTTAACATTTGAGTTTTTTGGAAACCAATATCTGAGAAAGTTTGTCTCTTGAAAGATTTCTACAAGTAATGTTGTATTACTCGTTTTAATTATTCAAGAAAGTTTACAAAAAAACTTACAAAATTGATTCAAAAATTAATTTTCTACAATTAATTGTTTAGAAGATAATTGTTTACATGAGTTAAATAAATTTAACAAAAAATGATTTTCAATAAAGTTTCCGGTAATTTAATATAATCGATTATTGTAAAAATAGATTAATTAAATGGTTTAGTAAATTAATTCAATATTAAATTACACGTGTAAATAATATTATAAATATGTTTTTTAATTATACTTATAAATAAATCATCTTAACATCAGTTTAACTGAATTAAATTATATCAAAAAATAATTAATTCATTTTTATATTATTTAAATAAATATTTTATTTCAATTCTGAATGAAATTGTTGCAATATTACTTTTTAATAAAATAATACAAAAAGGATACTAATTAAATGTTTTATATTGAAAAATTAGACTAAATATAACGTAAATTTAGATCTTTCTTGCATTTCCATAAACTACTGCCGTGTAAACTTCTGCAGCGGGACAAACCCTGGGAGATATATTCGGACATGCAACAATTTTCATAGATACTTGAAGAAGTGACTATCGCTGTACCTTCGCAGAAGTCATGTGCCAATGGAAATTGAACGCTCTAGTTATATAATATAGAATTAGTACACAGCATATTCCAAGGCAAAAAATCTTATAAAGGTAGTTATCTTTGTACAATATTGTAAAAATAGTGTACTACATCATACAGCAGTGGTGTGTACATATGATATGCTTAGCACACTCAAATAAATATTAATTTTAACATGCTTTTAACTCAACTGTCCATTTATCACGTATTCTGTATGATAATAGCATGATAATAAACATCTGTAATTCTGTATATAATAGACATCTCTCTTACACTACTTATACTCTAAATATATATACATGCACAAATTCTTGAATGTTCAGTTAGTTTTTTGAAAATATCTTAAATCTAGTTTTTTTTCTATAATTAAAAAACTTATTAAAAACACAACAAAACGCAACCTTTATCCTATGCTCTTCATGTTAATTATCCGAACTTTAATTGTATTTAAGTCGAGTTACAGACGGTCAATCGACTTCAAATTTTTTTGGTTAATGTATTATTATATTCCTAATAAGTATACACAAGTTTAGAATTTTCTGTCGATATGCCCATTGCAAGACAACAACTTTAACCGAATACAAACGCGGAATAATGATTTAAATTTAAGTTATATCATATCCATTATCCAATATGCATTAAATTTATAAAGGAAATACTTCAGACACTTTTCGATTTAGTAATTCATTAATGATTATTTTTACGCTTAAAGCGAGATCTATAAAAATTTTACAACCGTTTAAAAAAAAGAACCAATTCACTATATCATGATGGTGTACGGAAATTGTTAAAATAGCTGAGAAAGTATTTATAATATTTAATATTAAATTTAATTGCTACTTGAATAAAAGTGTAATTTATTGTAAAATTTTCTCTTATGATGACCATCATAATATTTAAACAGATATAGATACATACATAGATACAAAAAGATATTTAAATATACATACAAATATGTATCTTATATAATTGTAAATAATATCTTTTGTAGTGTAGGCAGTTTTATCAAATACAAACAGTAATTTTATTTCTTGAAATAATAATTTAAATAAAATTATAAATGTAGCTGGGCAGAAATAAACTCTACTTCGAGTATAATATAGGTTGAAAAAAGTATCGAAATGTTATCACCATTAAGGTGATTGTAAACCAACTGTATTGAAAAAAAGTTTTGGTTTATTGCACGGTACATGCATATAAACCAAATGCATGCTTTATAGTAAAGTAATAAGTTATTTTTGGCTTTACAATACCACGCAACTACAAAAGTATATAATATATTGTGTGCAAGCGATGATTATCAATTTGATAATAGAAATTTCTCTCTTCAATCATCAATACTCTAACTATAGTCGTCTCTGTTCATCAAATGATGGATCTTCATGAACTCGTAATAAAATTTAAATTTTGTTGTTATATCATCGGCAACCTTATATTTTTATGGTACCTATTACTATTAACTACAAGATTGTCTAAATATTTAAGATAAAAAACACTTTTTAGATTTTTTGATATAGAAATATCCAATTGAAAAAGATCCTATATAATACATCCTTTTTTCTATTCTAACTTTCTTCTAACTTTGAACAATAAAATAACAATGAAAAGCCCAGTGATCTAGGGTCACACACACATAATTGATATTCCTATATAATACATACCTAATATGCACCCTCACGGGTAAACATTGATGTTTACGAAAAAATTTTCCAAACAAAAGTTGTTCTTTCATTCTATATCTGACAGTTAATTGACCCACGACTCAATTGACCTATGTGGCTCATTTACGAATTTGACCTAACTTTTTACGTCCTAAAGAAGCTATATAACTTTCAGCTTGATATCTCTTTTCGTTTGAGTTATCCTGTTGACAGACTGAAAGACGGACAAACAGACAGACAGTACTAATTAAGTGAATGCACACACATATGAAAATTTTGTTCGTATCATCAATATTTTTTAGCATAACAAACTAAAAATGGTAAAAATTTTCTACATGACATTATTTATCGATCTTTCCTTCTTCATATTTCTATTAATCATTACTAAATAATTTATTTTTGACTTTCATTAGAAAAACCGTTAATTTTATCAGAAAATACAATTTTCTTAAGTCTTTCTATAGCAATTTGAGGTGAAAAGTTTAACGATCAATATACAAATTTATCAAAAAACCGTAAAATTAAACAAATCCAGAAAATTAGTAAGAGTAAAATTTTGTTGAGGTTCCAATGACACCAGGTCAAAAAATTGGACAAGTTTTAAACGGTATGTTAAATTACTTTTAAGAAATATTAATCAATTTTGTATTACTTGTATATTTATTATTATAAAACAGTTTTGCTCAGCTTTGTTAAAATATTTGCAAATAATAATAAGAATAGTACAAAAGGAATTGTAATGAATTTGAATCACGCAAAAAAATATGATAAAATATATACGTACAAATTTAGACAAATATTAATTATTTATGTGTTTAATGTATTATTATTAAATAATGTTGTTAAGTATATTTAAAAAATAATAATTACTTTCTTTACTTTAATAAGTAACTTCTTTAATTATTATTTATTTAACACAAAATGTTAACATCTGTACTTATTTATACATTTACAAATATTTATTTGATACTACATGTATTTTACATTTTGATATTGAATTATTTAAATTTTTTATTGTTTTTATGATAATTGATTGAAATATGCTTTAAAAGCACAACAAGACTACTACAAGAAACAAAAACTTGTTTCTGATGAAGCAAAAAATTTGTCTTGAACCTTAATGTTATCAATGAATCTTTCAGTAAAGTATCTAAGGAAAATGCAGTTTAATTTTGATAATTTATCTGATGTCGTAATAAAATTAAAGAACACGCTACAAAAAACAATTATGACGGAAGCGATGTGAAGAACACTGAATGGCACTGGTGAAGCAAAATTGATTTTTAGTATTAAATAAAAAAATTTTACTCTAAAGGTCTTGAATGAATGAATGTTAAATGAATTATTTTTGCTCATAATTACACTATATTAATTAATATGTTTACTTTGTACTCGGGAGAAAGAACTAATTCTATAATTAACCAAAAAATTAACAATAAGAATTAAAAGTAAACATAGTGAATTTTAGCAATAGGGAATTTATTGAAATGAATCATTATTGCGAGCGAACCTATGGACAAAAGCTAGTATATCATAATTATGTGAAGTAATTAAAATCAACAGTCTGTACCCAGATATTTTAATCAACAAAAAAAATATAATAATTAATTTATAAAAAATTTTTAATAATTTTATTAGTATTACATTCAAAAAGGCGAAATGTATGCTTATTCACAAAGAAACAAAATATAAATTAATATTAATTGGAGAAATTATTCTTTAATTATTTGATTTACCAAATTTATTTAATTGTTTTTTTAAAATAACAAACTTATTATTGTTTTGCATTTTTTAACTTTCCGAGGAATAAATTTGCAAAGTTAAATTCCGAAAGCTATTTGAAGCTAAAATTAATGTATTCAAAATTTCATAAATTAATTTTTTATCTCATTATTAAATAAGTAATGTATATTATATACGTGTTGGGAAAAATTTATCAAAACCTTTCTTTAAAGCGGATAGACATAAAATATTCAATAATAAAAAAAAATTTAATTATACGCAAATATTTTGTAAATGTGGAAAAACCGAAAATATGTTATAAAATTATTAACATGCGAAGTTACTGATCTGTTCGAATTACTAGGAAAAGTTTGGTCTGATTTACAAATTTAAATTTTATGTTTTCTTACAAAACCAAAAAAATATTGTGAAAATTAAAATAATAAATTTGGAAATTCGAAAGCAAAATAACACAATTAAATATGTTCTACAATATTCCATTTCGAAATGATGATCTTTAATTCCGAATTTTATAAATCAATTACCTATTAAACTTTATAATTTTTACATTCCCTAAGGAAAATGAACAACATTCCTAAAATTCAAAATAATAAGCCAAATAGAAACTATTGGCCGGACATTTACATGAATGCGATTTTCGTAAATTTTGGATCAAATTGATTTTAGTAGATAATTTTGATTAAAACTATGAACCCAAAAATGTTTACCCTTAAAATATAAAAAAAAAGTAATTGCCTGCTATTTAAATACAATGAATTCTGTGAAACCGATACAATCTTCTAGAATGTGATCTTATTTATCGTTTTCAAGATCAGCCCTTCAAAATTTGAATATATTTTAGATTCTCTGAATAATCAATTAACATACGGATACTTAAAGAATGCAAGTTATCAATAATAAAATTAATTATAAGTAAGCAAATTATTCACGCAAGAAAATAAATAACATTCTTTAAAATTTGTTATATTAAAAAATTGTATATACATTGTTAATTAATGCATAATTAATTGATTAAAAATAATATTAAAAATACCACATATATATATAAATTAAATTTTCACCTTTAGCTGATATTAATGATGCATGCCTAACCCACAATATACAGGCTAATTTTAAAAAAGTTTTCACTCTTGTATTTCAGTATTCGCCCTATTAGTTCAGTTGGTTAAAAAACAAAGTTGACACCTGTTAGATTTTGAAGACGTCCCCGCGGATCTGAAATTGAAAAAAATCATATTGTAACATACCTTTAGCAAACAATAGCTTTTTATCTATAAGTTATAATTTATGAAACAATATAACAAATATGTTTAAAGGTATGTCAAAAATTATTTCCGGTCATTTAATTAAATATATTGATAAATAATAAATAATAATTTTTTTTTTTATTCAAAGAAATACCATTTCTCTCTTCGATTTGTAAGTATACAATGAAAGTATATTGAACTTAAAATCAAATATCATTGCCGGAGGTTAATTACTATAATGAAAGTGAATTTTATTTTACTTTTTTACATTTGTACTTATACACACGTAGGCTTTTACAGATAAATTATTACGTGAAACATGTTGAGAGTTGAGTATCAATCTCACAATTGTTTTTGCTTCTCTATTTAGGCACAGCGTAAGTTTACCTGCTTACCCCTTGCATATCCACCAGTGGTGGATTTAGGTGGAATAGAAAGCCACTAGGCTACTGTTGATATTTAACTGAAATTTCTTGCATTTTTCCACGCACGAAAATGTGAAAATTCCTTGGAATCTAAGTTTTGAATTGAGCAGAAATTGCACTCAGCTTAATGAAAGCAAGGTTTAATGAAAGTATAAATTATTTTTAATTATCTGACATACTGCTGGAAATAGAAATATGCTTGTAGACTTGCTTATAAATTTTCAATAGTTTTTTCCTGGAAAGTTTATCAATAATTCGTCTAAATATATTCCAATACTATTTGAAGCTAAAAATATCTAAAACACATGGCATCATGTTGGGTAATGTATACGTAATGTATGGGTTAATGTACATTGAACATTCGGATAAAATTGTGTTACAAGAATAAGATTTTATTTAAAAATTATGCTATTGCTCATTAAATGACCAATTGTTCAATAAAAAAAAAATTATTGAAACCAATTATTTAAAGAATAAGTTGGGTTTTTTTATTTATAAAAAATATTAATATAATTAATTTTTTTTCTTTTTGTGAAATTTAAATTTTAAAACAATTTAGCGCAAGCGAACATCCTGCACCATTTGATACTCACTTACATAATTACGAATAATTAATGTGCTGTGTTTTTACTAGAATTGAGCAATCATTGGCTCATCATAATTTCTTTACTAATTTCATCTTACTTCTATTACTGTTTAATTAAACCTTGCTTTTGACCGCTAGTTTATTTGGATACTTCGAAGAAATACTTCAGTTTTGATTAAAGAGAATTGAAAAAAATACTCGAACCCGGACTTTTTGGATTCATATCAAGCGCCCTACCAATTAGGCTATTCGAGTTATAGACACAGAGTGCAATTTTTTCAACTCATTGAATTTTTTACTTTGTTTATCCACTTATTTATTATTATTACTTTTTGTTTTTTGTTTATTTTGATCATACATATACGATATTTATTTACATCATGGTCTCTCGATTTTAATTGATGTTTTTAATATGATACATACAGGCATAAACTAAATATTGATAAATATCTTGTCTAGTAATCTTAATTAAAGAGAATTGAAAAAAATATACTCGAACCCGGACTTCTTGTTGGATTCATGGCATTCAGTTTTGGTTTATGCACATCGCATTGTAATCAATCTCTAGAATTCGCAAATACAAATTAATGAGTATTTAATACTAAATATATGATAATGTTATAATGCTATTATACCCTGTATATATAAAATATATATCATGGTATATTAAATTTTGTCCCAATTTTGTAACGCTTAGAAATATTAATGATGCGAACAAATTTTTGGTACACAATACCTCAAAAATAAAAGCGATATCGAACTGAAATTTTTAATATTAACATAGTGTAAACTGTAAGAGATAGAACAAAAGTTTAAATGTAAAAACATAAACAACTTTTGTTAAAAATTTTTTTCATACACTTTTTATACATAGTTTTGGATGGGTATTTCAAACACACTGGGTATTTCAATACTGTCTACACTGAGTATTTCAACAATTAACTCAGTCAGTTCTTTATTTTCACTTTTTTATATAAAATATTGTTAATTTAATTACATATTGTGTACATAATTTGTTCAACCCTAATTACAAAATAAACCAAATAAAATGGAATTTTTTTTTTTTGAAAGGTAAAAATAAATAAATAAATATTTGTATAATAATTATAATTAATAAATAAAAATGCAAAAAAGATTATTTACAAGACGAAAACACGTAAAAAGATTAATAAGTATTGTGTTATATTTTTATTAAAGCTAGAATATTGTGTGTAGTTTTGTTACTATTTATTCTTTCAGGAAGAACTTTAAACTATCACACGCTTTGTAATGAAACAATCATTTATTTAATTTAAAAATAATTTAAATATAAAAAATTCTCGTGTGTAGTTCGTTTTCAGACGACAATAAACGCAACTTAGTAAAATAAACTGTTTGGTATAAAAAAAGAGATAACAAAAAAGGTACCAAAATTAAAACAACAAACATCGCAACAAGTCTGGCACAATTTAAGATCAATCCGGCATAAAACAAATAGAACAATGATCAGTGAAATTCTTGTGAAATATTGTTCAAACTTGTAAAGTAATTTTATAAATCAAATAACAATTGAGCCTCAAAAGAAAATTGTTGTAAAAGATATGATGAAGGATCTGTAACAGGCATGTTTTCTAAACATATTAAAACCACAGTACCACAAATATTAGCCCTAAAGTAGAACAGACGATCAGATTAGTAAAAACGAAATTGCGATAAGTGAATTAACTCGATCGCTTCAGATTTTGATATGGTGTGTTAATAACATGCTAAAAATGTAAACAGTAATCTGAAAAAAATTTTGATCGCATTCGAGTTACTACGGGTAACGCAACTTTGCAAGCCTCCCATTTCTTTGCGTCTCGGTTAAATCAAACCATATCTTAATCTGACGCGCTTGAGTTAATTCACCTATGAAGGAGGCTGTTATGACTAATTTGCAATTCTTTAAATGTTAATGTTATAGAAAATATCAAATTGAAATTATTGAAACTAATTAATTAAACTTAATGCATAAAAAATTATGAAAATAAGAAGTCAAATTGCACAAATATTATTTTTCAAATGTAAATTATCATAATTATTAATTTAAATTTGTGAGACAATAATATTAAATTTTCAATGTAAGTCATACATGAAATCCATACAATTATATATGCATCCATACAATTCTATTATTTAAGTAGTATATCGTTACCATGGAAACGCCTCCAATAAAACTCACGCACGGTGCGATCTTTGAGTTTATTTTCTTCGAGAGAATGTTGATTCATTTCTTTTTCCAATCAGTATACGATAACATGCACAATATTTGCATTATGTGATTTACATGTATAAAGATATTAATTATGATATTTAAGTTTTATTGTTAAACGTTAAAAACATAAAATCTTAACTCGTGTCTTCTTTTTTACATACAATATTTTTATTGTTCTATTTTATAATTCTATGCAATTATATTATTTATAATAAAAACACAATTTAAATTTAAATTCTTTTCAAATGATTATTTTGTAAAAATCTTTCACTCAACCTTTTTATCCGAATGAATAGAAATAGATATACAATTGTCTCTGGGAAAAATTAAAATTAATGTGCGAATATTTAGGTAGTAAAAATTTTTATTTGATCTGTATCCAAAAAAAAGTTTATTTTGAAATATTGTTTAAACTTTCTTTGATTTTAATCAAATAATAATTATTGATTCTCCAAAGGAAATTCTTGTTATTCGTTGTGTGCGTAGTCATGGTAGGGAGAATAAAATCGATGCCAGCGCTTATTTTTGTAAGGATTTTGTGCATTTACATTCAGTACGTGATATTGAACCTATTTAAATAAACAAATAACTCCTGTAATTTAATGCAGAAAAAAATTCTCTGTAGTCTGTAGTACATTGGCAAGAATGCAGTCAGTGGTATCTACTTATTTACAAATATAATAAACAGCAAAAAAAAAATTATCGAGTATAGCGTATAATTTGCCAGTGCAGTCAGTAAATAAATAAATAACAATATTGTCATCAATAATAATATGTTTACATAGGAAATTCATTATCAGACCATTAAATAAGTCTTCTAAATCAGAGGGACATTCATGCAGAACAATAGACTCCCATTCTCATATTTTGCATGGACTCACATCCTGAGTCAACCAGCTCCGAAATAATCTACCAGCCCCGGACTTATACAAAAAAATTGTCATCGTATGAAAGACAAATGGCAACGATTGTTAGTGCGTTACAACAAATAATATTATAAGGAAAATAATTACTTAAGTTTATTTTCTTTCGATGATAGGCTCCTTTTCGAAAACCTCTTGCGTAGACACTAGGCGATGTTCTCGGTAGCCAGAGGGGTAAAACTGCTTCTCTTCTGTTTTTAACCGTAATGCTACCTGTTCTTCCTTTTTTAAAGAGATTTCTTAGAGTGCTGTAAGTTTTACAAACTCTTGCTGTATTACCACTGGGGAAAATAAAAACAGTGCCATTTGTGATCGTGTGCCGTTATATATATAGGGAAATATTAAAATAAATCCAGTAAGATATAAAACCAAATCTTCTACATCAAAATAAACGAAATAAAAAGATTTTACTATATAAGATAACAATATTTTTTCTAATAGATACTAATTTCTTTATCTTTAATTATCCATAAATATGTATAATCTTGCCTATTAGTCCGCGGGACAGCACCTTTTCCTTTTTGTTAATGATTGATTAATACATACTTAAAACTTCGTGAGTAGCTTCCATTTGGCAAGTCTACTTAACTTTCTCTCTACGACTTTTTTCAAAGAAGCATGTTAACGCCATACGTTATAAGCTATCAGTCTAAAAAAAAGCAGCAAAAGGTATTTGTCGGACACTATTAGCACTTGGTAGAGTTAATAACTATTAAACAATAAAATATTTTGTCCGAGAAAAATACTGCACCGATGAGCTTGCCTACCACTTCGAACCTCCAGTACCTACCTACTAAAGTATTTTGTTTTTCAATACATACATAGGTCACTTTTGCTGAATTGTTTAATAATTACTAATGTTATCAAGTAGTCATAGTGTCCAACAAATTCCCTGCTATGTTTTTCAGACCGATATAGCTTAAATATGACTTTAAGATTCTCATTGGAAAACGCAGCTTTTTCGAAAAAAATCGTGGAGAGAAGTTTGATATACTTGTCAAAAGGAAACCACTCAAGAAGTTTCATGTATGTATTGACCATTTAACAAAAAGGGTGCTGTCCCGTGGACTATATGGATAATACCTTCATATAAACACTCTTTAATTATGTAGTTTTATAATATAATACATTAACCACTTTACAAATAAAATAACGATTAATAATAGCACATGTAATATCTAATATTTAATGAGGCATATTAATACCTTTAATATTATAAAATATTGTTTAATACAAGAAATTCAACACTTATTTCCTGTGTAGTTGTAGACTAAAGAGTATTAAACACTTAATACAGTGATATTAAATAAAAGTGAAAAATTATTACTTTTTAATAAAAATAAAATATATTTCAAAAAAAATTCAATAACAACTGTCTAAAAAATCGACATTCAACACTATTTGTACAGGAAACATGCATCATGAGTGACAGATCGCGTTTTATGTCTTAACGAGGTTTAGAATAAAGGAATTACCTATAAGAATTTTCTTAAAAATTGTTCGAAGATTATATATAAATCTAAACAAATAAATTGTATTTTTTCGAAAATAGTTTCAGCCTCGGATATTAACATTTTTAGCAGTTTTTTGAATCATTAATTCGAAATTATAATGACTAAATATTTGGTAGGTCTACACACTAATAAATTTTAAAGCCAAAGGTGATATTTTCCCATTTACATATTTATAAACTATTTAGAACTGTTTTTCGTACTATTTTACTGGCAACCACTTTTTAAAATTGATTTTATCGCATAAAAATACGTTAAAAAACTTGGACGTAAGCTTGGGCTTCAGTAACTATGAAAAAGTGACTTCAAGTGTTACAGATAAAAAACTTAGCTTACAAATAAATAGATTGAAATATGCCTATGTGAAAAAAGGGCTTGTGTTTCAATGGTAACGATACACTAATTTATTTATATAATTTTATAGGTGTACATAGTAGTTTAAGATTTGTATATATGGTTTACATTGAAAAATTAATACTATTTTCTAACAAATCTTATTTTCACAAAAATCAATTGTTATTTTTTAACATTGATATTTACTATCCAGTCTCCTTTAACGACGAAGTTGTCCACTGAAAGTGCGAGGCGTCAATCTAATTTTTCCTGCCAAGACAACGCACAGAGTCCATACTACACCGAATTAACAAGATCAAATACCATTTAAAGATATACGTACAAGGTTTTTGTAATTATTATATCATTCTTTTGAAAGCGGTTACAAAAAAGTTACACATTATTTATCAAATCCCATATATTTCTTATAATACAATCAGCAATTATTATAATTAATTTTATAATAAATGGACAAAAAAAAAAATACTCTCACTTTAAGTTAAAAAATATTTTTATCTGTAGGTAAGTAAACTTTAGTACCTACACAATAATTTATTATTCGTATTTTTATATGAAATACAAATGATAACATAAAGACAGATTATTATGGAACCAATTTTTATGTAAATTGTATTATTATCATAAAACCAAAAAAATATATATTATTAAAAAAAATATATTATTATTAAAAATTAATAATTAGTATGAATAATTTTAGTTTATTTAGTATTGTATATTGGTTAATTATCCATCTACAACATATACATAAACAATTTTTAATATAAATTTCTTTATTTAAAATTTTGTTTAGTTATAAAAAATTAATAGGATGCTGTAGTAGAAAAGTAATTTGCAATATCCTGTAACAATGTTCCCTTGTTTATTGACCTAGCTTTCTTTTCAGTTTCATGGTTTTCTACGCATTCATATGTATTTAAAAAATCACTAAAACATCTTCGACAAAAAATTTCAAAGTTCAATACACCTTTCTAAGTTAACGATTTATCATCTTCTACGATGGTAGATATGATAGTTATTTAGAAAAAAATAATGCATTTCAAAGATAAACTTCCTTTAAGAGAAATCTATCTGAGACCTCTTTCTCCTAAGAACTGATTAATAAAATTAATAAAAACGATAATCGTTTAATTCGAAAATTTTATTAAATATTATTCATAAAATTGTGTTATAAAAATCTTGAATAGAAAGAATTTGCCATGGCCTTGTTGACGTAGGCGTAGACCATAGTTCGCCAATGATTTTGAAAAATACGAACCAAATAAATGTTTCAAATTTAATACATGTTTGTTTTACTATAATTAACAAAAAGCGTCATTACCTTAAAGAAAAAAGAAAAGTGAGCACGCTTTCATGCAAGATTGAATGCCTCATATTCAAATGAACTAGCGTTAAATAAAAAATAAATAAATAGATTTTCATCATTCTGCAATATTCTGGGCTGTTTTAAAAATAAAAGAACATTCTGGAAAGCTTTAAACCATATTTATCTGTTTTAAATGAGTTTAATGTTAAATGAGTTGAAATGTTAAGATTGAGTATTAAGTTTTAGAAATTTTAAGATTGATCTAGAAAATGATCTAGAACTATTAGGAAAGCTCTAAATTATATTAAGATGAAAATAAAATAAGATGGAAATAATTTGAATGGGTCTAGGGTGTTCTGGATTATTCTAGAAACTTAAAGAGTGATATAAAAAGCTCTAAAATTATAAAAAAGCTTTAAATAATCAGTCTCTATTCTGAATTGCTTTAAAAATCTGAAGAATGATCTTTAACGTCCTGAAAAATATATTTGAATGTTTCGAAAATATTTATTATCAGCCTAGAACGTTCCGAATTGTTTTCAAAATTTTTTAAAAATTCTGAAAAGACTACTTTTTGTTTTTGATTTGAATTTTAAATTTTATTTTTTTAGTTAAACGAAAATAACTGATAATGTATAAAAATCCATAACTGTAAAATTTGGAAAAAAAACAGCGAAGCGGGTGTGTGCAGCTAGTAATAATATAATTGAAAAAAAAAATAAAATAAACAGAAGCATAAAAGATTGGCAATAATAGAATAATAAAAATAATGTAGGTACTTTTTTTTAGTTCCGGATGGATGGACATGTTTCAATACAAAATGTTTTTCAAAGCTCAGTTTTTTATCACATCTACACTTAAGTTATTACGTGCGTAGTTATTGCGCTCGTAAGCTGCACAGAGTTACGATGTGCAAAATATTATTTCAGAGAAATCCAGAGTTAATAATCCTAACAACTAATGCCAGAAATTCCAGAAATGTCCGAACAACTAATGCCCTAATATTTTAATCTATTAGTCTATTTAATTGCCAAAAAATGTTATTAATATAGAATCCTTTATTTACTTTCAATATTCATACTTGATAAAATTAAATTCATGAGTATAACAAACTTTATACATAAAAATATTTTTACAGGAGAAAGGAAATTAAAGCAAGTTAGAAATATTATTAATAATAATTTCTTCTTCCACTCTTTAAATTATACAAAAACAAAATATTGCTGTTCTTTTTTAATTGTATGATAATTTGCAGTGCATTACAATATTTATCTTTGTCATGGTCATGGACACTATCATATTAAATTTTGTATGTGCATATAGTAAAGATCCCTACCAAAAACTGGTTTAGTTCATCACTATCATTTATTTCTTCATATGTGGGAATTACATGTGAGATCATTGTCATTACCAATTAAAATCTATAATAAATTCTAGTGTGGCAAAAATTTTGGTATAAATTGCAATACAATTACAATTTTTAAATCAGATTCAATTTGAACTTCATTCAAGTTCGTTGTGTTTGAAGGTGGTTGTCTCCCAAAGGAAACACCACAAAAAATTTAGCTATAATGGCTTCCAAAATTATAGTGAGTGAATATTATTATTTTTTTAAATTTTCAAAAATTTAATTATATAAATTTAAAGTGAATTTTGTTTTTTTATTGGTTAATGAGACGTTATTTATCGAAATATTTGAAAAATCGGAAAACAATCTCAATATTGGACGTTATACTAATTGTTTCATTGTTTATTGAAAATAAGACAACATTATCGAAAATTTGTGTGGATTTATTTCGCCGAAAAATTGCCATAATTCAAAAAATGACTATGTTATTGAAATTTTTTAATTGAAAAATTTCAATAATTATACTAAACCCTTAAATAATTAGGAAATTATTAAGAAAAAATTATTAAAAATCTAAATAAATATTTTTACTAATATTCCAATCGATTGTGAAAAATAAGAGCACGATTTCTCACGGGATTCATTGTATTAAGATTTATCAATTTTAACGAAATTCACTTTGAAATTATAATGTAAATAAATATTAGAAAATAAAAAAAAATCCAATTAATCTTTCAAAAAAAAATAAATAAAAAATTTGAACCTTGTTCTGATTCTAGATAATAGCATAATTTAAAGTGCAATAGAGGGCTCATTTTTTGTAAATTTACTGTAAATTCGAAATAATTATTCTATAGTGTCTTATTTTCTATTATGGCTCAAATTCTTTAATTTTTATAAAAATTTATTTTCCGAAGAATAAATTTTTTACATCGAAACTTTATAACCGATAACTTCTACATTCAGAGTTGTATATTTTGTTGTTTGTAAAACATTTTACCTTGCGGGAAAAAAAGGGAGAACGTTTTTTTATTAATTTTTAATAATTTAAACTAAAGTTTAATGTCCTGAATTCATTCGATTCGACATAAAAATTACTTTTTGAAAAAAATTGTAACCACGCATTCCAGAAATTCAAATTATACTTTTATCAAATTAAAATTTCTATTCTTGCTGTTGTTTAACGAAGGATGATTTAACATCCTATAAAATTCATTGAGAAAAATTATTTTTGAAGTTTTCGAGCGAAATTTTAAAAAAGACTCTAGATAAGAGAATAATTCCTTAAAAATCTCTATAAAATAGCAAACATTTTTACAAAAAATATATATAAATAGTTCTTAAATGTTTTCACTTATTCCCAACCCATTTTATAGGTAGATAAACGCAGGATAATTTAACGCTCTGTGAATGTAGCTTAGAAAAAACTTTTTTTGATAAAATTCATTAAAAGAAAATTATTAAAAATTCAAATAAAATACTAATTACATTAACAAGCGGAGTAGTAAAATAGGAAGTGCATTAAAAAAAATAAATTAGTATTAAATAATTAAATACCAATTTAATATATTGTTACGTATAATTATTATAAAATATACAAAAAATAATTTCAGCTACAAACTCATTATTTAAACTAAATTTTATGTTCCAACTTTCTTCAGTTTTTTTTTTAATGATATTATTTTTTTAATATCTTTTATTATTTTTTAATTCCTTTCACATGTATGTTAAAACGGAAGTCTGATTCATATAATTATTTTGATAATTAAAACATTTTTTTTCTCTGTTTAACTTGTAGCTCGCATGTACGCTGTTGTCACTTTCATCTGTGTCCAGAGCAACATTTGGTGGAACTGAACAGTAAGTGTAAAATGATTGAATCATTAACAGAGGAAGATTTTTATTTATTGACGTCAAGTGTCATTGAATATCAATAATTTTTTAATTGATTTAGAAATTTAATTCTTGTTTATGTTGCTATCGTTGATTAATTAACATTTTTTGAGATTCACCATAAATTTTTTGTATGTCGTTTAATTAATTATTTAATTCGACGGCATCTTATAAACTTGACCATAAAATCTGTTGCTAGAATAAATAGAACCAATATTTTTAAAGTGCTCATGTCATTCAAGATCATGTCAATTTGTTCTGAACTTGGCTCAGTTGTAGAAAAAAATTCAACATTGTTTTATTTTCATTACTGTATCTTCGGCCTACGTTGAAAAAATTCCTTAAGAAAACGCCAATGGAGAAAATAATAAACTAATCCCAGAGAAAAAACTTTATGTATAACCCAAAATGCTTATCTTTCTCGGTCTCGGCAAACATGACCTGCGTGATAGGCTTTTTACTTTCCAATTTTCCAATTATTTATTTATTCCCGGATATATTCATTCACGAATCTCCTTTCGTCAATAATTTTTGAGGGTTTTTACGAAGGAATTTATGATATTGCAATGATTACTGCATAAACACATTTTTTCACTAAACATGTATTTTCAATTAGTGTGGCATTGTATTATATAAGATTTTGAAGAAGAAAATGCATTAAAGAAATGAACGCAGGTATTAATTACATGTTTCATAAATAATAGTACATAAATTGCTATTATCATACTTTTTAAATAGTTTATTGGATGGCGATAAATCTTTCACGATGGTCACATAAAGCGAAAGTAAAATAAAATAAAAAATTGTTTTTAATTTCACTTTGAACTTTGTTTTTGTAATAAATTTCTAGAAAGAAGTCAAAATTGTAAATACTATATTCATTTTACTTGTTTCAGTGTTCATATCCGTGTACATGTACCTGAAATTATTAAAGAATCACACCACCACAAAGAGATTATCCAATACGAGCACCATGATCATCATGGCCATGGCGGCGGAGGTGGGGGCGGTGGTGGCCACGGTGGCCACGGTGGTGATGTAATCATTGTTGAAGATCATGGCCATGGTGGTGGTGGCGGCGGTGGATTTGGTGGTCACGGTGGTGGTGGTTATGGAGGCGGTGGATTCGGTGGAGGACACGGAGGTGGAATATCTATTGGTGGTGGCCATGGAGGTGGATTTGGCGGTGGTTTCGGAGGTGGCCATGGAGGTGGTGGCAAACATGTTACCATTGTTGAAGAACACAGTATCGGTGGTGGCCATGGGGGAGGTTTTGGAGGCGGCAGTTTCGGTGGTGGCCATGGAGGTGGAATATCTATTGGCGGTGGACACGGTGGTGGATTATCACTTGGAGGAGGACATGGCGGTGGATTATCACTTGGAGGAGGACATGGTGGTGGATTTGGAGGTGGAAGTTACGGAGGAGGTCATGGAGGCGGCGGCGGTGGTGGCCATGTTACAATTGTTGAAGAACATAGTATTGGAGGTGGTCATGGAGGTGGTATTGGTGGCGGCCATGGCGGTGGTAGCTTTGGTGGTGGCCACGGCGGTGGACTTTCGCTTGGCGGCGGTCATGGCGGTGGAATTTCACTTGGTCATGGCAGTGATTTAGGAGGAGGATTTGGAGGTGGCCATGGTGGTGGAGATATTGGAGGTGGCTATGGAGGAGTAGGAATCGCCCACAGTGTATCGATAAGTAGTGACCACGGTAGTGGAGATATTGGCGGTGGTTACGGCGGTGGACACGGAGGTGGATCAATTGGCCACATTGCTGATATTGGCGGTGGATATGCAGGTGGTCATGGAGATATCGGTGGAGGTGGATACGGAGGTGGTGGCGGCGGAGGCCATGCCAGTATCTCAATCAGTAGTGATCATGGTAGTGGAGGTGGCTTAGGAAGTTACGGAGGTAGTAGTTTCGCTAGCAGCCACGAAAGCAGTGGTGGATTTGTTGGAATATCCAGTGGAGGTGGACATGATGATCATGGAAGCTTAGGAGGCGGCGGTGGTGGTCACTACAGTGGTGGTGGCGGTGGATTCAGTGCTAGTTTTGGAGGTGCCGATAGTTATTCGGGTCATGACAGTTATAGTGTAGGCGGTGGTTCAATTGGCGGCGGATATTCGAGTAGCGGTGGTGATAGTTACAGTCCGAGTCATGGAGGTGATGAAGGTGGCCCATACGGCTATGGTCCAGAAAGTGGACACCACAAATAAGTAAATAATATTCTCAAAAATGTGACTTAGATTCAGAGATATATTTATTTCTGAGTCATTCTCAGTATTAGTATTTAAGTTACTTTTACTTAACTTATATTATGAATGTTTTTATCATGAACATATATAAATGGACTACTCATACGATCAAAATCTAGTGTAGACTATTAAGGGAAAAAGAGCTACCGTAGGCCAATAATATATGGCAGTGGACATGCCGTCTCTTTTATCGTACCAAATGTAATGCACTAAATGCGTAATCCATTCCATATGTTCATGGTTTCGATGCGTTCTACCTGTACCTTTGTCTTTCTCTATCTTCTTTTTCTTCTCTATTTCTTTGAATCATATTCGTGTTGATTCAAATTAAAATCCCAGTCATTTTTTTGTTATTGTTATTATTGTTAATAACTATTGTTTGTATATTTGTTAGTTTATTTTATTTTTTTAATTTTTTTTTGTATTAATTTGTTTAATACGTGCTGTTGTAAATATTTTGTCTGCGTCTGTACTTATTCTAAGAATAAACAATAATTTTCTTAAAATATAAAAATAAAATTGTTTTCTTTAAACCTTTATCCATACGCAAAATCATCAATAACTGATAACAAGTTGTCAAAAATTGTGAAAAACGTTTGTATAAAATATAAAATGACAATATTTTCTTACGAATCCAAGAGATTTAAACAGAGGAACTCAAATATTGTTTTATTTTGAAAATTCTCAGCATCAGTATGTTGTATAAAGCTTTGAGCTTAATGCACATAAAAAGGAATTTGTATTTACTAAATTTGCAGCTAAAAAGTAAACAAATAGATATCAGCTATATCTTTGTAAACTATGTTTCAAAATAGGTGTATTAGAATAATATTTTTTACACTTTTGAACCTTTTATTTCCACTGTAATCAAAATATTTAAATTCAAATGAAGTTACTATTCTTATACATTGCCACTACGTTGCCATTAACTAAGGATTAAATTTAAAATGTATTTTGACAAATGACATTCTTTTGTTTTTTAATAATATTAAATTTATGTATTTTGACAAGTGGCACTATTTTGTTTTTAATAATATAAAATTTATATACTTGATTGTGATGTGAACAACTAGTACACAATTTTTGACTTTTATCGATACTTTTTTTCAATTTTTAAAAATAATTTCAATATAATTTTTAACATATATGTTCATTTGTTTTATGTATCACAGTTCTTTTATTTCTGTTCACTAGCGAGCAGAAATACTTATATATAAAAATGGAGAACGATCCCACTCATATAAATATATAAAGTAGTATTTAAGACCTTGTCGTAAAAAAAAAAGAGTTCCGGGATCGAATTTCCGGCAGATAGACATTTTTATTGTCAAGAAAATATCGATTAATTAACTATGTATACATTAAAATAATCAATTAATCCGGAACGGATGGTATAGTGTAAAACACGCGAGCGGAACTAAAAAGTAAATAAATTAAGAAAAAAAAATTAATTCGTGTACGAATAAAAACCCACATATGAAACAACCAGTTCATTTTTTTATATAATAAGAAACGACAGACAATATTCACTTTCACAAATTTATTATAATCATGAAAATAAAACCATTCAATTTTACAAAGTCAAGTTTTGTAAAGTGATGTAATTTATGTGTTTGATGTAATTTTATTAAAATTGATCTTAAGCGAGTTGAGAGAAATCGTATATATACATTTATCGAAAAAAAAAATTTCAAATAAAAATTCTCTTAATATTTGAAAATAATGATTAAATATTTTTTATAACATTAGTGTGATCAAATTAAAAAAAAATGGCGTCAATTTTTAGATAATTCTGAGTTCGGAGAAAAAAATTGAATTTAGTAGATCATTATGATACAAATTGAGGAAACTAAAATCTAACATTTTTTGATGGTCGGAAGGGGTCCAAAAAAAATGGTAAAGTGGCCTAATCCGGTCTTTTGCGTCAGACACCGTCGGATTGAGTTAAAAATAAAAAAGTGTTTAATAAGCTTAGGCGCCGTAAAAAGGCGAAAAGAATGAGCTGCGAATGAACCCGATTGGTCCATCGATGTCCCCATAAATTGCAAAAAACCATCGATTTTGCTCGAAATTTCAAAACTTCATAGCTCTTGTTGTTTTAAAGATTTAAAGCTGAGATTTAAATGGATTGTAGCTTTTGTACCCATGAAGTATCACACACAATTTCAGCAAGATCGAATTTATACTTTTTGCAAACCGCAGCTGAATGCAAAAAACAGGACTTTTGTAAAATGGCTCTAAAAAAATTGTGGTGCGGTAACGCGCTATTTTTTTTACGCGAGCATATGCTTCAATAGTTAAAGTAATATCTACTAAAGTGCCAACCTCTCATCTTTAGTAAAAGTTACTAAAATATTAATTTTAAATTACTATTATTTTAAATTATAACATTAAAAATAGGATGGAAGTAATGGGAGCAATTATTAAGAGACAGAAGTTATGTGACATTATAGTCTTAATAATTGCTCCCATTACTTCCATCCTATTTTTAATGTTATAATTTAAAATAATAGTAATTTAAAATTAATATTTTAGTAACTTTTACTAAAGATGAGAGGTTGGCACTTTAGTAGGTATTACTTTAACTATTGAAGCATATGCTCGCGTAAAAAAAATAGCGCGTTACCGCACCACAACTTTTTTGGGGCCATTTTACAAAAGTCCTGTTTTTTGCATTCAGCTGCGGTTTGCAAAAAGTATAAATTCGATCTTGCTGAAATTGTGTGTGATACTTCATGGGTACAAAAGCTACAATCCATTTAAATCTCAGCTTTAAATCTTTAAAACAACAAGAGCTATGAAGTTTTGAAATTTCGAGCAAAATCGATGGTTTTTTGCAATTTATGGGGACATCGATGGACCAATCGGGTTCATTCGCAGCTCATTCTTTTCGCCTTTTTACGGCGCCTAAGCTTATTAAACACTTTTTTATTTTTAACTCAATCCGACGGTGTCTGACGCAAAAGACCGGATTAGGCCACTTTACCATTTTTTTTGGACCCCTTCCGACCATCAAAAAATGTTAGATTTTAGTTTCCTCAATTTGTATCATAATGATCTACTAAATTCAATTTTTTTCTCCGAACTCAGAATTAAATTATTCAAAAAGTTAATTTGATCACGCTACATGTATTTTAGGGAAGTTTGAACCAAATGGTGCGCTGTCTCACACTTAGAATCTAAGCTTCTACATCACCCTTGAGACTTTTTACGCGTTCTGTACGTCCTTCCAATCAGCATCATACAAAAAAAGTTTATGGTAGCAGAGTTTTCTTTTTCATAGGACTTTGAAAATTTTTGTTTTCAATTTCAATTTCAATTTCAACGGACATCCAGATTTATTAATCGATTACCAGGCTGTGTCGGAATAACAAAAAATAATACCTTTCAATATATGTCGCTTGGGGGAGTAATAAAAAATTACTACTTACAAATTACCTAAACGGATAAAAAAAATGGATATAAATAGTAGTTCTAAAATATAATTTCAAACCAACAACTTTTTTTTTATTATTCCAAAGTTTTACAAAATCAGCAAGAATAATAATTTAACAAGCTATTAATCTATTTTAAATGTATCTGCTGTTAATTTTTCTGTTCTCTAAACCAAACCAATTATTTAATTAAAAATTTCTATTTAGTATATAAAGTGAAAATAAACTGTCTCTATTTCTTGATATTTTAGGTATTTTCAGGTGCACGAAATTGTAATGCTACTAGAACATATGTCAAAACATTTCCATAAATCTAAAAAAGAAAAACTAGTAATTTTTAAGGCTACTTCTATTTGTATATTGATTTTTTATCGATAGAAATTTATTAAAACTTACCGGTGCTGTTAAACTTAAACTAATGCTAACCACTCCGCTTGCGTTTAATTTTATTGATGAAAATCTCAATTTATTGATAAATATACGAATCTGTTGATGTTCTGATAAAGACAAGTGTCTTGTAGAATATTCAAGCAGAAAATCTGTTAATCCATTAAACTATAATAATAATAATAAATTCTTAGAAAATAAAAATTGAATATAAATTATTTGACAGCGGTGGGATTCGAACCCACGCCCTTTCGGACTGGTGCCTAAAACCAGCGCCTTAGACCGCTCGGCCACGCTGCCTGTTGTATGAGCTGCCTTTGTTTGTCCATTTAGACTTAGGTTGCGGATTCGAATCCAGGCAGCGGCAGTGTAAACAATTTATAATTAATGGGAGTGCAGAATTGATCACATTGTCGTCGCTTGGATAAGAACGAAGTAAGCGACTCCACCCACATCAAAATGTAATTGTAAACATGTTTGTAATTAAAAAATAAAGATTAACAAATAATGATGTGGGTGGCCTTTGTTATAGGCGTATATGTCAGAGAAACGGAGGTTAAACCCCATTATTATTATTATTATTATTTTTATAATAATAATAAATCTTTATTGATGTGCTCAAATGAACTAATCAAGTTACAATTCTAATATTTTAATAACAAATTAATACATTCATCATTAAGAAAAAAGAAAAAAAAATTAATTCATTTCAGACGTAATTATCAAAATTTATTACATAAACTATAAGAAAAACTCAATTCAAAAATGGGAAAGATTCCAGCATAATCTTTATTGGAAAAACGTTTTCAAAAGGGCTTAATACTTTTTATGGTAGGTAACATCTTTGGTTCTGATCAAAAGTCTTTATCTTAAAGCTAATCTTTTAAAATAGACAGTTTTTGATTACGTTCATTTTTAATCTTCGACAAAAACGAGCTAAAAATGCTACGGCATCGTAGTTTTCAAACGGTTTCCAAAATTAAATGGTAAAAGCTAAGCAAAGGCTTCTCCACACAAACTATTCATTTAATCCCAAACTGGTAAATAGGCATTCCGAGTATATCAGTTGCACGTCTGCCATTCTTTTATCCTATCGAAACTTTGGTTGAAAATGACAAAAATAGCCACAATTAACCAATTAAACTGGAATATTTTTAAGGAATTCCGTAAAAGAAAAGGTAGCCTCCTTGACTATTGAAAATAACGCATTTTATAGATTACAAGAATAATTTTTGTTCTTAAAACTTGCTTTTGTATTATTTGAATTGGTACCATTGTATTTCTTGAATCTGAATTACCTTTCAACAAATATTTCCGAGAAAATAAAACTTGAAAACGAAAAAGAAATAATTGCTTAAAGAGTATCTTCAGTGCCCTAAGTTGTGAACCACTTTGAATATACAAAAGCATTATTAAAGTCTGTCTGTTTAAGTAATTTGAACTAAAAAAATATAATGCCACATGCTATAGATAGGTTCAATTTTTTATAATCAACGATTTACAAAATAACATCAAAAAATCTCTTACCATTGACATTACTTGCTGCCCGGATCGTAAAAACAACCAGATACCAGCCGAATGTGTAAAAATAAATATCCAGTTAAAGAAATTAATCGTATTCGTCATGGCGGTAATATTATTATATTTCAAGTAAATAATCACCGAATACCAATGTATAACCAAAACCGCCAATTCCATAGCAATTAACACCAAAAGTTGTGGATTCATAGCGTTATTTGTCTCTCGAATCGAAATACAAATTTGTTCATGCAAACATCGTAACTTTTCAATCATTTCACTTGCTTCCAAACTAGAAATGTTTTTCCCCGAATTCGACTCATCGTTCGTTGGCAATGTATGTTCTTCATTGCAAATATTATATTTTATACATCCAAATAAAATTAAAGAATTATTGGTTTCGTTAACCTCTTGTAAAGGATGCACATGTTTAAATTGCAAAGTTTTGATAACCATTTTTTCGAAACATCCAAAAAATGAAATATAAAGCGCGCATAGAGTACAAAATTCCAAATAAAACATGAACGGTATATTGGAAACAAAACGAACAATAAATCGATCATAGTCCCAATTCGTAATATATTTATCAGCAAAATTCAGAATAAACAGCGAAACAAACTGTATAATCAAATGTAGCGAAATTAATGCTGTAAATACGTACTGTAATCGAATCAGAATTTTACTTGCCGAATCACACATTAAACCATTGTTAATTAATGGTGCAATTTTATTCAAACTTTGTACCATTTTCTTAGCACGTATCATATGGCACAGTATTAAACTTGTTGATAGAATCGAGTAAATTGTTTCATTCATGCCACTTAAAAGTACTGGTAAAACGGATTGAATATGTGGTTGATACATTTGGCGGCCAGATTGAATCGCTTGGTTTCCACAAATAACAGCGATTATCAATGAATATAGTAACCATAAACGGGAGACACGAAATTGACATCGAACTTGTTGTTGATCTTTAATGTGGCACCATGATATTGGGAATAAACCGAAAATTCGGCATAATGATACTGAAATTTGTAATGATTTGCAAAGGCAATATTTCTTAGGTAATTTTTTGGTCATGATTTTTATGTGAAACTAATAACGGTTTTCCAATGTTATTCCATTTCAAGTTTTACTTCAAAATTCTTTCAAAGGAATAAATTATGTTTGTAATTTGTTCCAATAAACTTTTTCAACAAAAATTTTCCACAGAAAGTCTTTTCTTGCAGTTGACTTTTAATTCTTCTTCAATCTATCCAATTTCGATTAAGTTTTTTAATTGGAAAAAAATTGCACAACCCATTAAATGCGACTTTTGGATATCTAACATTATCGTATCAGACCGAAGAAGAAACTGAAATATTTTTCCGTTTTCCGAAGTTTTATTATTGGCATACTTTTATTGTTAAGAAGTGTATAATTATAATTACTATTAAAATAAGGAATAAGAAATTTTTATTAAGATCTGATTAGAAAATGATAATTTTTTTTGTATATTTATACAAAAATGACTTTTTAACACGAAATTTTCATTTTATAACTGTGTCAAGTATTTCACCTATACCTAGCTGCTATTCAAAATAATGTACTGTTTGATTAAATTATGTATTATTTGAAATTTATACTAATTTATAAATTAACCAGGGTTGGAATTACGAAAACTTTTTTGAGATTCAAGAGTCAATCGATTTGTCTTAACCTTGCAAGTGTTACTGAAGATATAGAAGTAATGAAAATTCAATACGGCGACCACCAGGCGCCATATTGTGAAAAAAATGTAAAGGTGTTCCTATGTGGCGCAATTGAGACCAAACGCATGGGCCGATTTCAATGATTCTTACACAATCGATTTGTTTTATCTTTACGAGTGCTACTGAAGATATGGCATTAATGAAATTTCAATATGGCGATCGCCAGACGAAACAAGTGAAAACAAACAATTGACTGAGTTAATTATTGGAACACCATGTAAGTAAAGACAATGTTGATTACTCTGTCACATTACACATACATACATGTCACACATATATAACTGATATTCTCATATAATACATACTATACAATTTGTGCATGACAGTGATGTTTACGAAAAAATGTTTCAAACAAAAGTTGTTTATTTTTTTCTATAAGAAATATTTTTTACATTTAAACTTTTGTTCTATCTCTAACAGTTTACAAGATGGGTCCTACGGAGCCAAGATCCAATTGACTTACCCAGCACGCTATAAATTTCAGCTTGATATCTCTTTTCGTTTTTGAGTAATCGTGCTGACAGACAGACAACCGAAAATGGACTAATTAGGTGATTTTATTAACACCTATATCAAAATTTTGTTCATAACTTCAATATTTTTAAGCGTTACAAACTTGGGACTAAACTTATATATAGCTTGCATAAAATTTTTTGCAAAGCCACGTCTGTTTTATATACATTATAGACAATTATAAAAAGTAAAATGACATTTATTATTATACCCCTATATTGATGTAAAAGTTTGATTATTAATGATGTTTCAATTTGATAATTGCGTGGTTTTATTCATTATTATACTTAGAAAGGTTGGTTGGTTGGTAATACCTTTAAACAATACAATAAATATTAATTAATCAGTCTATTATTTTTGTTGAATTGTATAATAATATTCATAACTAAAATACTCGAACGACACGAACACAATATTGATACTTTATACAATAACAAACACATTCGTTCAAAAGTTGCTTCTTTTAAAGAAGTGAGCAAGGCAAATTAAGGGTTGAAATTTTTTATTTTTATGATGAATATATTAAGAATACAAATTTTCGATATCTGCATTAATTTCCAGTGTTTTTATACCATGTATATATGAAAAATATCATGGTATACTAATAGTCCCAAGTTTGTCACGCTTAAAAATATTGGTATAGGCTACGAACAAAATTTTGGTATAGGTGTTCATAAAATCACCTACTTAGTCCATTCTCGGTTGAATGTCCGCCTGCCTGTCTGTCTGACAATAGATAACCCAAATCGAAAAAAATATCAAGTTGAAATCTTTACAGCGTGCTCAGGGCATAAAAAGTAAGGTCGAGTTCGTAAATGAGCAACATAGGTCAATTGCACCCTAGGTCCGTAGGACCCATCTTGTAAACCTTATGAGATAGAACAAAAGTTTTTTTTATATAAAATGTTCCTTATAAAAAAAATAAGTTGTTTCAAACATTTGATCGTAAACATCACTGTTTACCCGTGAGGGCGCAAATTATATAGTATGTATTATATGGCAATATTAATCATGTGTGTGTGATATGTATGTACGCCTGGCTATATAAGTGTGGCTTTCTCTCTTTACTTGCAAGGCGTGAAAAAACAAACGATTTCATAACCAAGTCAATTGTTTGTTTTCACTTAGGCAAAACTAGACCAATAGCCAGGCGTGCCAAATTCATCTTGCATTATGGCTGCATTTCTATCATGGGCGTACGTATCATGAAACCGATGTTTATGATGGTTTGATCAGCCCAAAAATTTTGCTAAATTTAGTATGATAATTTAGTGGCTTTGTGAAATAAATTCTTACATCGATATCTATTTTTTTTATTACATAAACTACAAATATTGTCTAATTTAGAATGTTGTTTACTCCTTGCTAACAATTTCTTACAATTATATCATAAATTTAGCTTTCTATTGGTTAAAATTGAATTATCTATGAATATTTTTAATATTCAGTACCTAAGTTCATATTGTCAAACAAGTGATTATCACTTTTATAACACCGGGTACAATAGAATATTGAGTGATGATATTATCTAAATTTTACGATCTAATAAAAAAATTAAATTTTTGTTCAAGTGCTTATCGGATAAAATTATTTATCCACGTTAGTATATGCCATAATAGTAGTAATTTATAGTAATTGAATGATAACAATCTTTTTTGTTTTTTTGAATAGATGTTGAAAAATAAATTACTATGCATTTTTCTACTAGCACCTCTAATCGATCAATCAATCAATGTTAATTAGTAAATTTATTGCCAAGCAATTTGAAATTGTAAAGCCACTAACACATACGTCACTACTGTGCCAGATATCTGAAAGAAAATCATAAACTTATAAATTATTAATTAAAGTAAAATTTGTAAAAATATTTTTGTAAAAATAACTTTTTTTTCAATTTTTTCATATTGTAAATGTTTTCAATTCCAAAAAACACATGTAAACATTTCGTACGTTATCAATTTGACGATTGTCACAAAATTTAATATTACTTACTGAATTGAATATAATAGAATTTGTTTTTCAATTCTCTTTAATTAAGATTACTAGAAAATATATTTGTCAATATTTAGTTTACGCCTGTATGTATCATATTAAAAACATACATTATAATCGAGAAACCATGATGTAAATAAATATCGTATGCATGATTAAAAGTAAACAAAAACAAAAAGTAATGAATATAATAGACTTTAGAGTCGTTGGAATTCAGTTACTTTCAAATTATGGCTTAAATAATCTTAATTAAGCTTGAATGATCCCCATACAGGCAGGTGATTAAATAATAAAAGGCGTTAAGAAAAAAGATAATTTATCAACTTACTGATGCAAGCAATCCAGTCCCAATATTAAAGACTCCTGATGCACTTAAAATTGGTCGTTGGGTATTTAACATTTCCAAATACATTTCAACCTAAATGGAATAAAATTTTACAATCAATTAGATATTTTGGAATAAATTATTTAAGTAATTGTAGGAATTTTTCATCACGAGATCAAGGTGTTCGTGTACTTTTCAGACCACAGTTCGTGTGCTTTCGTTAGTTTAATATCAGCCGCACTCGGTAAATTAAAAAATTTGTGATAAAAAACTATTTTAATTAGAGCTAGCGCATTAAAAAATAACTTTATATAAACTTTTGTAGAGGTTATATTATGATTTACAAAGTTAAAGAATATTTAACGCGTAAAATACTTCATGCAAGTGACGCGGTTGGTGTCGAGCTAAAATTAGTGATTTACCTCTCCAGCTTCTTGTGTTTCCAATGCACTAATCGGGAAACTGTACAAAAATAATGAAATGTTTTGTACCTAAAATAAAAAATAAAATCAGTTACGAATCTGCGCTCATTACTTATTTTAATCTTAAATATCAGAAATTAGAACAGCCTTATTTCTTAAATTGGAAGCACATCAAAAGATCAGCATAAAAATGTAACTGTTCTCGAATTGAAAAAAATCGAATACTTCTACCCAATACTTTCACCATTAATGAGAGAGCCAGGCCAAAAAAATTCTTTAAATATACTAAAGCTGATTATTTGAGGATTGGTTATAACAGTTGTGTACACGTACCTAATGCGGTTAATCAAGCGAACGATAGAACAGGGTTCAGATATATGCTATCAAAACGATTATGATTGCCGTGGTATTTAAATGAATTTACTAAAGCTCAAAATTGTTATATAAACTGTATATTGTATATAAATAACAGTTATGACAGCTAGTCAGTTAAATGAGCAAAACAGATCTGGCCAGTCAGTTCTAATATATATACAATAAAGCAATAAGTTTCAATTTGATTGCCGCGGCATTTAAATAAATTTACTAAACTTACTTACTGTTTATACAGCTTGTATATTGCATATAAATAACAGTTATGTCAGTCAGTCAGTTAAATGTGAGAACAGAGCTAGCCAGTCAGCCCTAATGTATAATAACATTTAGTTATGATTGCCATGGCATTTAAATGAATTTACTAAAGCTGAAAGTTGTTATACAAATTGTATATTGCAATATTGAAACAATGTGAAAACAGAGCTGGGCAGTCAGCCCTAATGTATGTACCTACAATAAATATCAAGTGATCAAGAATTAAGTAAATTCAAAGAATTTTTTTGAGCTGGCTCTAAATCCACGTTTATGATCATTAATGAGTAGTTAATCGACATCATAAATTATGCTCTATTTAAATCTGTTTATCAAAAGTGGATAAACAACACCCATTATAGAAATAATAACTAGTAAAATTATTACACAACAAAAATACTTACAGATAATCGTATACGATCTGCAGTTTCAAAAAAGAAAACAGTAGCTGATAAGCTACTCAACAATTTAATTCCACTTTGTATGTTCATTCCTCCATCCAACGAATCCTCAATTTGGGTCATAATCAATAAATAAACATTAATCACCATCGAAACCAATACAAAACTGATTAAAATTATCTTCGTTGGATCATAAAAATCATTTAATATTTTCATATTAAATATAAACGACGCATATAATCGACGTAATTTACTTAACTGAATCGATAATGGATCTTTACGATGATTTATGAAAAACCCACTATGATCCGTACTACTTTTTACTTCAACCAACGATCGTCGATGATAATTCGATGATGATTTATCATTAGTTGCAGAATCCGCCGTTACAAGTTGTACATTTGAAGAACTAGAATTTATTCGTTCGGTTTGTATAAAAGCTTTTCGATATGGATTTAAAATAGCACATAAATTTTCATGCATCGATTGAAATAACGCATTATAAATGTAACAACTAGCGATAAATTGTAATAAAATTACAATTGTTACAAAAACACCAATCGATGCCATAACAAATTGATAAATCATTAGTAGCGAAACATTATTCTCGATACATCGACCTAAATCCCAGAATAACTGGATTAAAGTTAATGTAATTGCAATTATTGAAAAAAAATTTACACCAATATAAATAAAACGAGCTCGTTTTACATCGAACATATTCCCTATTCCATAATTTTCCCGTTCATCAATTAATTTTAAAATTCCGGAATGTTCCTGTATTTTTTGTTGGATTTGAATCAATGAGATAAACGTACACAGTCCAGCGATTGTAATATGTAAAGTATCGTTAAAAATATACAAAACACGTAATTTTTGTGTCTTAAAATCGTAAGTTAAAATGTCGTAGATATTGTAACAAACTGTACTTAAAAGTAATATCGAAAATATACAAGAGATACCATAAGCAATTTTACTGATATGAAATTCTGATTTATTTGCATTTTTGCGTGTGTGTGGACATTTCCATGTGATTGGTGAAATTCCAATAAATTTCCCTAAATAATTTGAATATTTAAGCACACAAATTAAACAGCCTTGATGAGTTTTTTGCGATTGCATTATTTCACTTGGCAAGACAATTGGCTTTATAATATCTTTACGTGTTCTCATTTCGAATTTAAACGAAGTTCTAAAATAATTTCGTTGTGGAATTAAATAAAATTTTAATTATACAATTGTTTATATTATTTATTTATTTCGAATTTTTTTTTAGTGTAATTAAGTAATTATTACAAATTTTATTACTTACATTTTCATTTTTTATTAGTACGTTTGTTTTTTATTTAACATAGAAGTGATAAAATTATTGATCGTTTGCGGTAAAAATATGTGTCGTCTTAGCTGTGATATTGAGTGGATTTAGAAAACCACACATTTTTGTCATGCATTTGTATGTGATTATAATAAATTTTTTTCACACTTTAAAATGGTTTAAAAACGTTTGAAACACAGGAAGGAGGAAAATTGTAGGCGAAAAGCTTACTGGTTTCCCACAAATGCTTAATCAAATTAAAACTTTCACCAATACTTTTCCGGAATAATTATACGTTCTTCTCGAGAACAGAGGATCTTCATTCGATTTGTATTTCAAATTGCATTACCACCAAAACGTATGTGACAATTGCTCCAGACATCTATGACAAACAAACCAATAAATTTATACTGGTAAATGATCAAATGTGGATAAATATCTTACCGATGATAAAAGTTTTGTACTGATTTGGTATAATTCGGAAGCCGTTATTATAGGAATTCGTGTCGATATTGTGTCCAGTAACATTTCTACCTAAAATTCATTCCATATTTCAATTTTTAAAACTAACATTTTCAGTTCGATGGATCCCGTTAAAATTGTTGTGCTTCAGGCATATCAAAATTTCTTAAAACTTTATATTAAACTGCCAATTGGATATTTAGTAATGAATAAATGAAAGAAATAAATGCAAGAATTTTGGACTTTGAGATATAAATTCTTATTTAGTGAGACATAGTTTGACAGTATATTTTCAAGAGTTTGACCGCAAATATCTGACATAAAGTTCTGATAGTTTGTGGCATGTATTGATTTATTTTCCGACATTGATCAACATTTTTTAGGATTTCTGGTAATATGTCTCTTTGGTTTTTGGTGAATTATACGAACACAACTTGATTGTGTTTTATTAACCCAAGTGAATAGTGAAGTTCAGTTTAAGATAATAAATTTCTTTTCCACGGCCGAAAGTACGTACTTTCTGCTTCTGTTGGGAGACCGAGAGTCCCACATTTATGCTTTGGTACCAAAGCATTAATGTCGGACTTGAGAGCCTTTAACTGCGCGCCAAGATGCCCGTGGCGAAGTCGAGGGCATCATATCGCGCAGTGCAGGAAACTTTTCTGCCCTTGTAGTTTAATATACTATTTATGTCAAACTACTCTGCACCGCCAACAAGCATTGATTACTTACTTCTCTGGCTGATAGTTCATCCAATTTCGATATTGGATAAGAATATAAAAACGATTGTATTTTCGTAGCCTACAAAAGCAAACAGAAAATGTTTAAATTTTCCCTAAAAACAATGTAAAAATTTGATTACCTTGGCTATCAAACTATCTGCAAACAGCCATGAGCTAAATAAAGTTATTAAACAGCCTGTTAATGACGTTAAGGCTGCATATGTATAATTATAATTACCATTGCCATATTCAATAATTAACGTATACAAATTAAAGATTAGCATTGCACCCGTCAAAAGATGATAAATTAGGTTCATCGGATTAAAAACATGATTAGTTTCACGAACATTGTATGTAATCGCTAAATATAATCGACGAGCTAATTGTAATTTCTTATGTAAAGGAATCTCTGGAAAATTTGCTTGATTTAATCCAGGTGATATTTTGTTATTTAAAAAATGTGATATGCTTAATTTTTTATTTTCAATGTTTAAATGTTCACTTAATAATTGTTGAGTATATGCTGTAATCAATTTTCAATTGTTAAATATATCTGTTAAATGTTTTTCGTTTTTGTTAATTTTCGCATAGGCTTGTGTTCTAGGCCAGCCAGCTTTCGAGCGAACCAGTGACAAAACAACAAACGTGTGTTAATAATTCCCAACGGCCAATCATAGTTAAACACAATAAGCTGATTATCACTATCATTACAAAGTATAAAACAAAGTCGCTTCCGTCTGCCTGCTCCCCTAGTATGCTTAGATCTTTAACACTACCCAACGGATTTTGATGTTGTTTTTTAAAATAAAAATATTTTGATGCTGTTTTTTTCAAAATCGGCAAGGAGTAGAACGACGCTGCACCGAGCACGGTGTATTAAGCGGTAATCTCAGAATACAGTGTACCTATCATTCTACAGAAATTAGTTGCTCGGTTTGTTTTAGTTTCTAAATGAATTCACCTTTTCGTGGTTTGATTTTGGAATTTACTCTAGCTCGGCAAAAGAGCGTGCTCGAAGTGCTGAATGGAACGTACGAGCTACAGTGAATCGTGACGTATCTGAGACGATTAGGCATTTGCTCCAATTATTATCTAGCCTGAGTGTGCTGTCAAGGTCGGCATATACAATTTAGCCTTCTGGTGAGCCTGAGTACCAGCATCTAAGAGAGGTTTAGGCTGATTCTAAAATACTAAGATTCTTTATTTGACCATTTTCCAATAATTTGCTTTATATTATTTGGCCCCCCAGCTGAATTTAAAATAGTGACCCAGAAATCTAGAAGCTGTGAACGCAATATAATTAATAATAATTCTTTTTTTTTTTTAAGGTAGTACCAGCATGAAATCACTTTTCGACAGATTTGGCCGAATTTTTTTTCTCGGGTTTATAATAGCTTTATTTATGAATTCCTAAAATTTCATAATTTTTGACCGTTTAGATCGCGAGATATTTAAAGACAAAGTTCGCGATTTTGAGGGTCATGTCCCATTTAAAGCATGTAAAATGTCCGGTCTCTCCAACTATTTTTTATGATATTATTATATATTGAAGAAAAAGTAGAAAAAAATGTTTATACAATACAATTCTAAAAAAAAAATTTAGAAATTAATTTTCACTTTCGAGATATTAATTTTGACGTAAATTGATCGAAATTGGGACGTTGGCATAATTATTTCCCATTTTAAACGGTCAAAATTTCTGAAACTTTGGGAATTAATAGTAAGCATTATTAAATTCTTAAATTTAATTTTTCGTTAAATTCTGTCGAAAAAAAAATTGTACCATTGCTTTAACATAGAAACTGCAAATACCATGCTGGAACATCCTTAAACATAGTTTACCTGTAATTTTTTCATACATTTGAATGTAAATCCATAAAGAGCTTACGTAAATTTGACCATTACACGCAATAACACCAATTGCATAAACTAATATAAATGATTTAAGGCCCGGATACGATTGATATGCTTTGTAATTATAAAATAATTTTGTGCTTATAGCTAAAACGAACCTAGCTATAAGTAATAATTCTGACATAGTTATATAACATTTTAAACGTTTTTCATTATCTTTTGAAAATAATACGTTAATTCGATAATATTTCTGATATTTTAATATTTCTAATATACCATTTAGCTCTTTAACACGTTGTGGACCTTGTATTGTAGCTGTTAGAAAGAGAAAGAAAGACAATAATAAAATTATCGCCAATAAGACAAGCAAAATACTAATGCATAACGAATTTGGGACTTCTATAGGAAACTAGACAAAAGCAGTCTTATTCTGTCTTCTGTAGATAATCTTGTGTCATTTTGTATATAGTTCAGTATCATTTACCATTATCCCCGAAGTCTACAGCTGTCGCCAGGAGTGAAGGCGAACATCATATTCATACGAAAAGTGCGCAAGTGCCAAACAATATATAACATCACCAAATGAAGGCTATCTATTATTTTTGCGATACACAAGGTTTCTATAAAATAGTGAATAACAGAAAAATGAATACGGATAGAAGTAAGATGAAAAGCCCTCTGTCGTTTAACGATCTGAGCCCCGTTAACAAGCTTCGTTAAATATTTTTAAGTTTTAGAATTTATTGGCTTGTATTAGAAAAATCGAAATATTTATAATAAGCACTATATGTAATCCGTGCATTGTTTGTGACGAGATACGTTCAATGGGTCGAGATATTCTTTAAAACTTGGTAACGATAATTAACGAAGCCATAACTCGCCATATCGAAAAACGCCAGGGAATTTTTCGCCTTAGACCTCCATCACCTCATTGTTTGAACTGCAGACTAAATCATAAAATATTTCTTCTAGTAAAAATTTGCTGTATGGTAAAAACGAAAAAGTGGAAGTGCTGGGAATGATGGGAGTATTAACTTTTATGTATTTATTATCATAATGACTTCATTTTACCATGTAGCTAAATTTTATTGCTTAATCGAATTTTAGCTATACCATGAAAAGACACTTACAATAGTCTATACCAAAATAACAAATTTTTACTCACCACACAATGTTGAACAAATTGCGCTAATTATATAGGTTGCAATTGAAATTTCAAATAAAAGAGTTGTACGAGCTGATTTATCATATGACAAATAAATATCATACCAAATTAGTAATAAATCGAGAACAAGTATAATCGTTACAATTATGGACCAAATAAACTTTATATTTGAATTCATAAACAAAGGCTTCGTAAAATTTTTGGATTTATGAATACAAGTACCACTTATCGCTGAACACGCAAAAAATGCACCCATTTGTTGAATTTCTTTTAATCCGCAAACAATACATCCATGTGTTTTATTATCCATGTTTAGCGAATACATATGTCAAGTGAAACGTACTCTCTAAATTAATTAATTAAAAGTCTAATCTAAAGGTATTAATAACTATATAAAAACGAATCTATTTTATTTATTATTTATTATATAATATTATTTATTATATAATTGATTAATTCAGAGTTCCGTACCTCTATCTAATGTTCAAAAAAATTCATTATAATTAATAAATTTTTAATTTCAGAACTAACTTTTTTTCACGATTGTACAAACAAAAAAATTAAAAATAGAACCGAGATAATTTGAATTCTGAATTCAATTATTTCTAATATCATTTCTACCTAAAATTAGCACCCATAAATTAAAGATATTTTTTCGTAAATTTTCGGTAAATATAAGATATTTTTTCGTGCATTTTCGATAAATATAAGGTCGAGATTAAGTTGAGACACACCTTGGTGACATGGAGCAGTTTCATGAGGAAATTTTAATATTGAATTAATATCTATTTTAAAAATCAATAATTGGGTACTATTTATTAATCGAAATGAACGAATTATAGGAAGGGGTTCCAGTTTTTGTTATGTAATATTTATGGTTGGCTCAAAGAGTGTAACGCAGCGTGACGAAGGGTAGCAAGTTCAAAAGTGGTGAAATTTAGGGCTACGTAGTTTATGAACAGCTCCTTGCGATATATAAGCACAAGTCCCACTCAAATTTATATGGCTATAATTTGTGGTTAAAATGAATGCACATAATCAAAATAGAAGAAAATTATTATTTCACATCAGAGAATATATCATCGGTAAAACATCAGAGAATATATCGGTTTACTCATATAGTCTCTGTTTCACATGAATCACAGCATTTGGAAAGTTGTCTCTAAGTGATAATGGAGATTTGTGTATGTGTTTAAATTGCGATTAATGTGTTCCAATTTTTACAGGCGAACCTATTTTTGAAGGGAATTTTTTTTAAATGTATTTTTAAAATAAACAACAATAATATTATTAAAGCATTTATTTGGAAATATTATATTTCAAATTTGTCGGTATCAAATCTTCATTCAAGTTGAATTTGAAATTGCATTACAACCAAAACGTACATAACAATCATTCCAGACATCTACAAAGCCGAAAGAACAAACAAATGGAAGTAATTTTTTATTGAAAAAGTCACACAAATATACTATCTTTACTTACTGATGCCAGAAGCCTTGTACTAATTTGATACAATCCAGAAGCTGTTATTATAGGAACTCGTATTTTTATTGTTTCTAATATCATTTCTACCTAAAATTATTACATACTATATAAATACAAGATATTCTAGTCGAGATTCAAATTACATTTTGAAAAAAATATCTAACTTCAAGCGTCTAGGTACTTACTTCTCTGGCTGACAATGTATCCAATTTAGATATCGGGTACAAATATAAGTACGATCGTATTTCTGAAGCCTGCAAAACCATAGTCGAAAAATATTTATAGCATAACCCTTCATACGCATGTAAAATCTTACAAAAAAAAACAACAAAAATCGCAAAACGCGATAAAAATTGCTTTTTCGGTATGCTATTTGAGCCCCTTAAGGGAGAGTGAAACTACGCGTATGCTACTTGTGTAATAGGTAATAATTCAACAGCAAAACTGAAAAAAGTTCGAATACAGTTTTTAATGGATTATGTAGATATAGCAAAACTTTGTTTTGCTTGCAAATCGTAGCTTCAGACTCCTATAAAGGTTCAAATAACATACCAAAAAAGTAGCTTTACATCGCGTTTTGCAATTTTGATGTAAAATTTGACAGGCGTATCATCCACACTCTCGCGGAGTATACTCACCGAATATACTCGACAAAGTTAGCCGGAAGTGGACAACTCACCACTACTCACCACTATACTCTCGTCTTACTTTATTCTCATTGCTATCGCTGTCATCGGAGTGGCAACAGCTGCTTTCTGAGCATAAAGCTTGTACAATTATCTTCATGTTAAAAAATATACAAATTAACAGTAATCATTATTTTGTTAGTTGAAAAATCGGTTTTTTTTAATAAACGGATTTTAGCGTAGTCGGATAAGGCGAGACGAGCATAGGCATGACACCGCAGCTACTTTGTGTAACTTTCCGAGAGTGTAGAGGAGCCATAATCGCCCCCAAAAAGTATATAATTTCTTATACCTTAATAATCAAGCAATCTGCATACCACCATCCCCAAGATAAAATCATTAAACATCCTGCTAGTGCCACTGAGGCTGGATATGAATATACAATATTATCATTTTGATACTCGTTGATTATTGTAAAAATATTTATAATAAGTATTATACCCGTCGATAAATGATAAATTAATTTTACTGGATCGTAATTCGCATTTGTGTCACGAACATTGTGTGTAATTGCTAAATATAATCGACGAGTTAATTGCAATTTCTTATGTAGAGGAATTGCCGAAGAATCTGTACGATTAGAAACGGGTGACACTTGATTTAAAAAATGTACGATGCTTAATGTTTTATTTTCCACGGCTAAATGTTTATTTAATATTTGTTTAATATGTACTGAAAATAATTTTTATTGTCAATATTGCTTTTTTTTTAAATTTTTTTTCGTGATCTTATTTGGTATATTGTGCACACTTTTATCCGCAGGGCCGAAACTACAATAGAGAAACCGAGGCAGTTCCCCTTTTTAAAAATTCCCCTAAAACATTTTTTGGTGCACAGAATTATTTGCTGTGGATTAAATTTATCACCCCTATCGTTTGCTATATCAATTACTTCAAATTCTAATTTAATTATTCACGTCAAATATGAATCTAAATCAAAGCACATAAGTAAATTGTTACTCAAATAAGCATTTAAGTACAGCTTAATAAATATATTCTTGTAACATTAACATAATCTCGATCGTGAATTATATTCTCGCCGAAAACAGTGTTAACAACCTCACAGAGTCGTATTATACGGTCATGAACCTCTTTTAAAAGTTCTACTACAATTTTGGTTTTAATTAATTCAGTTTTTCAGGTAGGACATAATTGACGGAATCCTGCATCATGGTTTTTGAATTTCTGATTATCCCACTGAGAGAGCTTCCTTGGCAGGATACTTAGGCTTTTTTTAAACCAAAGAAATATTAGCAGTCTACGATAACGTGTTCTCCAGAATTCAAGATCCATTTGAAAAGAAGAGTACTTCACAAACCATGAAAATGATAAAACCATGTCGTTTTGATGTTTTTTATCAAAAGTTGGCCGGTAAGAGAAATTATTAATTTTTCGAAATATTCCACATCCATCGATGTTTTACAAGCGAAGAGAGTTGAAGCTTTCAGTGGATTGTTTCACCTCATTTTCGTTTTCCCTGCGGATTCTGATCCATTAGAAGTTTTAAATTTACAGATTTAGCTTACCTGTAATTTTCTTATACATTCGTGAATAAATCCATAATGTTATTACATAATCAAACTCATCGCATGCAATTACACCAATTGCAACAAGAAATAAAAATGATTTTAGTCCAGGATAAGATTGATATGATTGTTCACGATAAAAGACCTTTGTACTTGTTATCAAAACAAATGTAGCTATTAATATTACTTCTGAAAATCTCAAAAACCATTTCATATGTTTTTCATCATGCTTGGAAAAAAGTACACTTATACCATAATATTTTTGAGATTTTGATATTTCTAATAAACCATTTAACTCTTGGGCTCGTTGTGGCCCCTGAATTGAAGCTGTTTGGAAAGAAAAGTGAATAGGTAATAAGTAATTTGCACCAAATATTACGGATTATGTGCCTTATTTTTTTGCAAATTTTTCAAGGCTGTACTTTGTAGGTATAGCCTTGGATTTTGTATTGAAGCCCGATAAAGTGGGTATGACGAGATCATATCTTGACACGGTTTTTAGCCGAGGCAATATTTTCGCATAGGTACCATGGTAGTAAGCAAATATTCAGTGTTTGGCGACCTTACAAGTTTTCAATATAAATTATTTCAAAAAGAATATTTTAGGAAACGTACTACTTACAACATAATGAAGAACAAATCGCACTAACAACATAAACTGTGATTGAAATTTGAAATAAAATGGTTGTACGATTTTTTTCCTCGAATAATAAATAAAGATCATACCATATTAATAATGCATTGATAGTTAATAATATAGTTATAATTATGGACCAAATACACTTTGGAAATGAATTCGTAAATAATAGCGTGGTAAAATTTTTGGATGTATGAGTGCAAGCCCCTATTATTGTTGAGGATCCAAAAATTGAGGCAAATTGATGGGCAACATTTAATCCACAAACAATACATCCTTGTATTTCGCTATTCATTTTTATAGAATAAATATTTTTCCAATGAAATTTAATTTAGGTATTCGAAATTAAAACGAAATTAAACAAGTGAAAACAAACAATTGACTGAGTTAATTGTTGAAATACCATGTATAGTCAGTGTTGATTTCTTTATCACATTACATATACCAACATGTGACACATACATAACTGATAATCAAGTATAGTACATATTATAAAATTTCCGCCCTAATTGTCGCCCTCACGGGTTGTATTTCGCTATTCATTTTTATAGAATAAATATTTTTCCAATGAAATTTAATTTAGGTATTCGAAATTAAAACGAAATTAAACAAGTGAAAACAAACAATTGACTGAGTTAATTGTTGAAATACCATGTATAGTCAGTGTTGATTTCTTTATCACATTACATATACCAACATGTGACACATACATAACTGATAATCAAGTATAGTACATATTATAAAATTTCCGCCCTAATTGTCGCCCTCACGGGTAAACAGTGATGTTTACGAAAAAATGTTTCAAACTAAAGTTGTTTAATTTTTGATAAGGAACATTTTTTACATTTAAACTTTTATTCAACTCTAACGGTTTACAAGATGGGTACTACGGACCCATGACCCAATTGACCCATATTGCTCATTTACGAACTTGACCTCACTTTTTACGTCCTAAGCACGCTGTAAAAATTTCAGCTTGATATCTCTTTTCGTTTTTGAGTAATCGTGACCACAGACGGACGGACATACGGGCGGACAACCGGAAATGGATTAATTAGGTGATTTTATGAACACCTATACCAATTTTTTTTTTGTAGCATCAATATTTTTAGGCGTTACAAACTTGGGACTAAACTTATAATACTATGTATATTTCATATATACATGGTATAAAAATTTTATTAATAACTGTTAAAAATTAATTGATTATATTTTTTTATATAATACAATTATTTATTAATAAGGATTCCGTATTTATAATAGTCTTATAAGAGGTATTGAATTTTTATACCCTGTATATATGAAAGTATATACCTATAAAGGCTTACTAATTTTGGTGTACGTTCTTTTCCAAAATTATAAAAGATAAGGAGTTGAAAATTTGCAGGTCGCTTCAAACTGTGATGTTATGAAACATTCTCGAAAAACGAAACAGAAATTCTAGAAATTACTTTCTAAAATTTTCGCTACTTTCCAAATAATTTGAAACTTTCTATACAGGATATTTCAACATAACATTTGTTTACAAGATTGTTGAAATGGAATTTAAAACTAATTTTTTTAAGATAGAAAAAAATTTGATTTACTTATTTCTGAATTCATAAAATTATTTCCTTAAAGAAATAATTTTTTATATGATTGTATTTTGAGGACAAGAATGAAACCTTCAGAGCCATGAGCGATATCATTCTTTAATTAAGCTTGCGTAGAATGAGCTTAAGGGGTCATGGGCAGAGTAAATGGAGGATTAGAATGAAACCTTCAGAGCCATAAGTGATATCATTCCGGAATTAAACGTACTTAGAATGAGTATGAATGGTCACAGACAGAGGCGGATTATCCGTTAGGCAAACTTGGCACCTAGGAAGTTTAGATAGTTATATAATTTCTTGTACTAAAAGTTGCGGTTTCTGTCTAGGGTGCCCTTGAAATTTAATTCGCCGTAAATTACCCCTTTGAAATGTTTTGAAATTTGCAAAAATCTTTTTTTTTTTTGCCGATTTTAATGAAAATCAGTTTCTAGGGTTAAATTGAAAAATAATCCTAAACATATAAACAACGAAATGGATGGACGAAAGGATTTCTAGATATTGGATCTTCAATTTCTCGGATTTGGAGTCCCAAGGCCATGAGAGTGATATCTTGAAAACCGTTAATCGAATTTATTAAGGAGCGCGAGGCTACAATCATAATCTCCATGGCTATTATAATGGGTATCTAGTGACTCGATGGACATAGCTTAAGAGCGTATTCTTTGGACAATTTTAATTCCAAAATTTTTTAAAATTTTGTCCAAAACCCAATCGTTAGGAATTATACGGAGAAAAAGTTTTAATTACTAAAACATTGAACTACTGTATAGGTACTATCTAAAATTTTTAATATGTGGCTACTAGAGGGGCGATGTAATATGCTTATCTAGGGCGCTCGGCGCTTAATCCGACTCTGGTTGAAGTTTTATTGTATTGTATTTAATTGTTCTTTTTATACCCTGTATAAAATGAAATATATCATGGTTTATTCAGTTTAGTTCCAAGTTTGTGACGCTTAAAAATATTGATACTATGAACAAAATTTTGATTTGAGTGCTCATAAAATCACGTAATTAGTCCATTTCCGGTTGTCCTCCCGTCTGTATGTCTCTCCTTCAATAACAATACTACAATAACTCAAAAACGAAAAGGATGTAAAAAGTGAGTTTGGAGCAGTATAGGTCAACTGGATCTTGGGTCCGTAGAAACTATCTTGCAAACCGTTAGAGATGTTCCTTATAAAAAATTAACTGCTTTTGTTTGAAACATTTATTCACACTGAAGTGATGTTTCATAGTGTGGGTGCAAATTAGGACAAAACTTTGATGTTTATTTCCTCCAAAACTATAAAAGATAGGCAGTTGATAATTTGCAGATAGCTTCAACTAGTGGTCTTTTTAATTATTTTCGAAAATAAGGGGAAAAAATCTTGAATATACTTTCGAAATTTTCGAAAACCAATCAAATGGCGAACGAAAAGCCGCCATAATTGTGAAACCTAATTTATTAAAAATAATGAAAGCACTGACATTCAACGCTTTATATACAGGGTATTTCAACAATTAACTGAGTCAATTGTTTGTTTTCACTTGTTATTAAAAAGAATAATTTTTATTATTTATTTTTTAATATTTTTTTTGCTAGCTCCATCTTTTATTCTACCTTTAAACGAATAAATTTATCTTCAAACTACTGCCACCTATTTTGTTTGATATTTTAAGTCACATGTATGTTTATTATAATGTGTTTTATTTTCAAACAAAATATAACCTTAAAATTTAAATTATACATTGACAATGTCATTAAATACTATTTTCTTTACTAATTTGAAACAACAATCAGTGTTAAGAGTAATAACTCGACAGTATGCTAGATGGTCACATCGAAGACCATTAAAAGTGTATCCAAGTAATTTAGAAAATTCTACTGACAACATACAAAATGATCTTCCTAGTGAAACTCGAAAAATCCGAATACCTCGTTCACAATTGAATGTAAAAGATGCAGATCAACTTATACAGTCTGCTAAGAAGCTTAAAGTACCTAAAGATCAATCAATTTCTATAGCAAACATCTCGGATTCAGTTCCATTGGATGAAGAGAAAAATACCAACTCCGATGTATATCGCGTTAAAAATGAAGATGGTAAATTTTCGTTCGAAAAAATGAAACGAAATGATAAAAAATTAAGGTATTTCAAAACTAAAGACAGTTAAAATTGAAAGTGTAAATAATTTTATTTGAATTTTAGTACTTTGATGATGGACGTTAAATTTCGAAAACAACGGGAACGTTTTAATATTGTTTTATTGGAAGGTACACGATTGATTCGTGATGCTTTGTTAGCGAGTTGTAAACCTCGAACGATACTCTTTAGCCGTATGAGTGAATTAAAAAGTGTACAAGATTTGTTACCGAAAGAGAATGTTAGTTTGTATCAAGTGCCGTATAATGACTTACAACTTTGGTCTTCATTGAAAACTTCACCCGGCATCATGGGTAAAAATTTTATTTACAAATTAAGTATAATATACGGTTTTTAAAACTGTTACATGGAGGGTAAACCTTAAGTTTTTACTCCATGAATTTTTACAGCTACGAAAAATGCAAAGCTCAAAAAATTGTAATACGTTTATTTTAAATGTTATTCAGGAATATTTGAAACACCAGATGTATCCAAAATCAAAACCGAATATAATGACCTACCTGTAACCGTTGTCTGTGATAATATTCGAGATCCTGGTAATTTGGGAGCTGTCATACGATGCTCAGCAGCGGTTGGATGTAAAAAATTACTATTAACAAAAGGTATCCTTGAAATTTAAATATTTTTTTTGTATACAGCTTCAAAATAAAATTTTGTTACAGGATGTGTTGAATTGTGGGACTTAAAAGTTCTTCGCAGTGCATCCGGTGCACATTTTCGAATAGCTATTGAACAAAAGCAATCTTGGAGTGATATACAAAATGAAATCGGTAGAGATTCATCAATTTTTATCGCCGATAACAACCTAAATATATACCCGTCATTAGTGTCTGCAACTTACAATGATTTTCAATATTATAATTGTCCAGAAATTACCGTAATTGTTGGTGGGGAAACACAGGGTGTAAGTAATGAGGCCTATTTATTGGCTGAACAGAAATCGGGGGCACGATTACATATACCACTTTCAAATGGGATTGAAAGTTTAAATATCGGTACTGCATTAGCTGTGATTTTGTATGAAATGAGACGACAGATTAGTCCTATTACATTGCGTAAGTGAAATTTATTTAATAAACTTTTCAGAACAACATATAAGCAGTAGGGTCTCATAAGCCATTCAGTGACCCAACGTTGTAATAAAATTACCCTTCTGATTGAATAGAGCAACAAAGGCTAAAATCAAAACTACATACTCCACAAAAAGAATTTGTTTTCAAATATTGGTGGCTTGTCAATCTCTTAAAACAAGATTTGTCAAAATTGGGCAAAACTTGCTTACTGTAGTGCATAATTACAGACGAATCGACGGAATAAAATTAACATGAAAAGTTGATCAATTGAAAATCTTTCTTTTACTGTACATATTTTTTTAGTTCACAGGAGATTTTGATACTTGAACAAATATCTGAAATGATATGTGTCCGATTAGTGAGACCAATGTTTTCGATTCGTATCGCTTTACCTATTTGTGCAACCTTTCGTCTTGTGTTTTTGTAAAAAGTTGGCTTTACAGAGTTACTATAAATTGAAATAGGGAATATTCATGAAATTTAAATTTGGTTCAAATATTTTTCTTCCATAACTTTAATGACTGGACATTTCAACTAAACCATTATTTTAGTAATTAATATTTTTTTAATTACTTAAAAATAATTAATATAAGTACAAATTCAGTGAGGGCATTTAAAAATTTCTAAAACGGAAATTCCAATTTTTATATGGACGTGACATCAAAGTACGGGCTTGTCAAATTTGTTGCCATACTGTATGATATGAATTACTTACATTTTATATGGTATTTCATTAAATTATACTATTCTACGGCTTTTTATTAGACAACTTAATAATAACGAGTGTAAATTCTGTGTTTTAAATTCATTTTTTTATAGTGTAAATTATACATCATCAACAGAGGGCGCCAAAAAACTGCGTTTAAATATCTCAAAATTATAATGTATTTTAAATATTTTTTACACTTAAATACATCATTTTTAAACAGTATTTATATTTTTTACTTTGTTATAACGGTGTAAACAATGAATTAAAAATATAAAAAAAATACATGAATATTCCCTATATAGTTAAAACAGTTTATGCAATACGTTATACATATATGTAAATATGTAGTGTATAAATTTATTTATCGACGGGCGAAAATCTTTTAAAAGTAGACCTATAAAATCGGATATTGCAGCATTGCAAGGTACTACTAACTATTTTTTTGTAATTTTAGGAAATAATCAATCGAATCCAAAAAAAGAAATAAGTAATTTACATACATAATTGTAAGTAATTTAAATTCATAAGAAAAATATTTTTAAGTCACTTATTTTGTAAATATAAATACAGTTTTTTAAATTATTCAAAAAATAAAAATATTTATAATTATCATGTTTTTCGTCCGTTGAAATAATTATTCCCCTTATTTGGGAAATTTGTACTATATTCAATTTTTCAAGTGAAATGGAATTTGAAGTGAATTAGTGAAATTGGTTTATCAAGATAATAATCAGAATAAAGATTTTTATATGCGGAAAATCTAAAAGAAGATTAGAAAAACTCTAAATAAATAATAGTTACGCAAATAACAGCCTAAATACTACGATTGTATTATTTGGTCTTTTATTTGAATAACTATGTCTCAACTTGAAGTCAATGTTTCATTGCATAATACACCATTTATAGAAGATCAAAGGTAAGTAATTAAAAAAGTATGTAATTTTTGTTTTCTTTTTGAATTTCTGAAGTGTGTTCCAGGAATAGAGCCAGTGTTCTCTAATAAATTCCAAAAAAAAACCTTCTTTTACTGAGTTTTAACTTCATGAAAATTACTTATTGGGCTTTGAAGATCACAGCGCAGGAAATTATTTTATTCTAAGAAATAACTTCTTTTAAAGAGAAAATGTACATCTTGTCAAGAAAGCATCATTTGTATCGTCCAAGTTGCTAAATGTGCTGTCCTTATGTCCCATGTTTGAAGAACATCAGATCGATCAGTCGTTTAAAGGTTATCAGTCACAATTCTTGTCAAAATTCGTAATCTCCAACAGAGTTTGTTCGGATCGTATTGTTCTTTTAATCACAAAGGAAGAAGCTGCCGTATTTTTATATACATTTTTAGTATGCTCAGTACTTTGTGATTAATAAAAGTTTAAGTTTGTCTAATAATTAACTGTTCGTTAAACTAAATTCTTTATACAACACCGTGGATTGTGTAATGTCATTTCTCCCATTATTTATTACGCTTTTCCAATACTTTCCATTTAATAAAACAATATTTGAAATCAATAAAACCATTACAAAGTCCTTTCTCAAGTTTAAATTTATCCTACAAACACAATATAAATATAAATAAATTATAAAAATATTTTAAGGGGTGAAATACAATAAGTGGAAAATTATTGTAGATAATATTTTCTTCCCTGAATGAACATTAGAAAATTATCTCGATGGGTAGAACCACCATATATATGTGACACAAAGTTTCATTTTCAAATAAGGGTAATAATAAATTGAACGTAGTTTAAAATGATGATTCTTCAAGATATAAAAATATAGGGTAGATTGTAGTACAATCCGAGCAGGCATTGCAAATTCACAATCAGTGGCATTCCGAAGTGTACGGTAGCAACTTCTCCAAAACTTGAGGGCATGCATTAAGTAAAAACTTAAAGTTGTGGAAACATGCAATGTTTGAGTAGTATAATAAAATAAAATATAGTTTATTACCTGCATAAAAAATTTTGGGCTTTTTCTGCTCAGAAAAGCGGATCAGAACTATTTCCGAGACTACACAAAATACGAAATTAATTTTATTTTCTGAAATAAAATATAAGTTTTCGTAATAAGGAATTTAAATACTTCATCAAAAATGTTTCGCAGAAATCGAGTAAAAGGATGTGTTTTTATGTTTAATAATATCATCTTTAGAAAAATAGTGTAATATCGCCAACTGCATTTATTAACCCCTGAACCAAAAAAAGGGTGTTTTAAGTTTGATCGTTATGTGTGTGTGTCTGGCTGCTTGATTTTGATTTTTTTGTTTTGTTTGAAAGTGAGAATTTAGGGTTCCGTATTCGAAAAATTTGCGTTTTTTAAATTTCACTTGTTCTAGATTTACTTCTATTTTTCGAGAATCTTTCATAAGTTACAGCTACCTGAAAACCTACTACCTACCTTTTCAGCTACCAATCTTTTATAGTTTTATAGAAAATAGACACCAAAGTTTTCTTCAATTTGCGCCCTCACAGTGATTTTTACGAAAAAAGTTTCAAACGAAAGTTGTTTATTTTTAAGGAACATTATTTTACATTTAAACTTCTGTTTACAAGATGGGTCTTACGGACCCAAGGTCCACTTGACTTGACGTTGCTCATTTACGAACTCAAAGTTACTTTTTACGTCCTGAACACGCTATAAAAATTTCAGCTTCATATCTCTTTTCGTTTTTTCTTTCATTTATCGTGATGAAATCAATTCTTTAACCGTCACAAATTTGAGAATAGAATTAGTATACTTTGATATATATCTCATATATATATATAAAGATCTATAGGCCATAACCTAAAAATTACACTCGTCAGTAAACATTAAATCAAATAGACAGGCCTGTGCGCAGGAATTATCCAAGGGAGGGGTTCAAACTTTTGTTCGCATGGTAGGCCATTAAGTAAATAAAAACAAGATGTTTTTCTTCGAGTAAGTGAGCATTTAATTAGCTCAAACGTAATATTCAGTCACTGTTATTAAATAAGTTAATTCTGAGAGATACAGAAAAAATATTTTCCAAAACTCTGTGTGCATCGATCTCTACACCGCGATGTATATTGAGCAAGGACTAAACCGTTTAGTCGATCTTCAGACATTGTCGATCTAAGGTATGTTTTGAAATGACGAATGGTTGAAAAGGAGCGTTCATTCGCCGCTGTTCACAGGCAAAACTGCCAGAACGTGAAGCATTTGACACCCCGCTTGGCAATACGTTTTCGTCAAAGTTGAACTTTGTCCATTCAGATGTCACTATTTTAGTTTAAGAAGTCGAGCAAGAGTTTTCTCTAACGTTTCCTCTTCTTTCAATCAAAGTTTTCTCAGCATCAGCCAGTTCCATAGCCTCGCCAATATCCAGGTTTTCTGTTTGAAGTACTCGACTCAAAGACATAGTCAAAGAATGTATCGAGCTCCAAATATGCATGAATATCTGATTCGTCAGTGGAAATGCGTTTCATGGGTGCATTTACAAGACTATATTGTTAGTTCAATATTTATATGGACAGATTCTCAAAGGGAAGGGTTTTGACCCCCAAAATCCCTCCCTTCTGCACGGGCCTGCAAATAGATACTGTATCATCTAAATGACGAAACAAAAAATGAACATCAGTCGGAAATATATAATATAGAATGTTGATTCTGTTTAAAAAAAATTATTATTCTATTTGTTTACTACAGGTCACATTGCTGTGTTTCAGATTCGCCTTTAAAGTAAATATAATATCTGCAATAGCATACCTTATATCTGTATATCATGATGCTTCCCTTTTTTTAAATTACAAAAATACAACCCACCAAGTACGATGAAAAGGGGTGAATTTTTTAGGGGGATTAATAACACGACTCTTTTCATGAATGAGTCATTGATGAATATTTGCACTCTTACACAGTCTATGGTGAAATGTAATTATTTGTATACTCCAGCATTCCAATAAACCAAAACAAATGTAAACACTTGATTTATTCATACACAAAAAAAGAGAGAAGCATTGGCGCCTAATGTAGGGGAAACAAGTGTTGTTTATTTTTGTATTAATTATTTTGTTTGGATATTCTAGTTTTTTTAAAACACCCCTCTGGGTCTTTTTATTTATAATTGTTGTGTACATTTTTTTTATCGTAATTAGTTATTAAATGCATAATTATCGCCGGATGTTTGTCTTTTAATTAAAGTCACGCAATCCGTGTTTGATTTGAATTAAATTTTGCACGGAAATTGTCTGAATTATTTTTACAGATGTAATAGTAATTTTGACCCTGATTTAAAACGATGAACTGTAAATGGTTATAAGCAATTTCCGGAGTCATTGTTGCCGTAAAAGTGACAGTTTTTCGATCTCCTCGGCTCTCGGTGTGATAACATGCAAATGTTTTGAGAATTATTGGCTAACTATAGACCGATTTCTTCGTGGTGATGTGAATTTTCATCCCTACGCGAATTGCGATGTCAGATTAGAGATATTATTCTACGAATGACTTGTCTTAACCTTATGCGTTGCGATTATTTCTTATGGGTCTGTAAAAATATAGAAGTTAACCTGATCTATTATTGGTAATGAATGATAAAAACATCAAATCATGTAAATTGAAACGATAGTAAGGCAAAAAGTTTTTAATTTAAATAATTGAGCCTATGCTTATTTTGGTTGTATATATCCACAGTTGAAAAAAAAAAAACATGGTTTGACTAATTCTGTTTCATCATAAGATATATAGAGAAGGTAATTTTATTTTGTGTTTCTTTCTACTTGGAAGACGCGTTTCTGAATGTGTGTTTCCTGCTTTTGAGTCCATTGGCTTTAGATTTTACGACAAATCTGATATAAGTGATTGTTCGAAGAAATTGGAAGACGCGTTTTTGATTTTGTGATTGTTTTTTTCTGGTTTACTGTTTTCTTTGAAAAAAAAAAGTTTTAGAAGTTTCCTGCTTTTGAGTCTATTATTGGCTTTAGATTTTTCCACAAATCTCTGATAAGTGATTGTTTGAAGAAATTGGAAGACGCGTTTCTGATTGTGTGATTGTTTCTTCTGGTTTACTGTTTTCTTTGAAATAAAAGAAAAATTCTAGAAGTTTCCTGCTTGTGAGTCCATTGGCTTTAGATATTACGACAAATCTGGTATAAGTGATTGTTTGAAGAAATTTAACAAATTTCCTAGTTCCATGGATATATGATATATGATGAAAATATAGAAGCGTTGGGAATAATTAAATATTTCTTGCAAACCATGAAATAATGACAAAACTCAAAAGTTTCAGTTTTGAAACAAATTAACTCAAATTTATTTGTTTCAAAAATAATTTCAGAATGATGTTTTGTTAAGTTGCATTTCATGAAACATAAAAATTATGCATATACATTGTGGCACCTTTAAGATGAAGACACCTTCATATTTTCGGTATTTATTAATCCCTATTCCTATAAATAACGATATAAGGGGGTATCTTCATTTTAAATGCGACATACTGTATAATAATTTGTGGAGCGATTTTCGAGATATGGTTAAAATTGTATACGATGAGCGCATCTCTCCGAAACTTATTATCTAAATCTTTGTAATAAGTGTTATTAAAGTTAAAAATCAATGTTATTTTGCCGTTGTTAGTACTTAGAACACATTTAAAGAAAAACAAATGACTTGTGGGTCAATATTTTTTAATCGTAGGTCTGCTTACACGCCATACTCTTATGGTATGTTACTATTTTAAATGTTTTTCGTTTTATTTTTTGTCCAGCCTGGTTGACAAAAGATGAATGAGTTTTGGAGTGAGTAATAAATTCGATAGAAATAAAAAAGTTGTACTGTCACGCCCCTCTTACAATTGAATTTAATCTGTTGACGTGAGCGTAACATGAATTGGACATATAAAATGTACTATTGTGTAATTCCCCTTCATTTTTGTTATAAATTGGTAAGAGATAGTAAATAGTATTCTCGAGTTTTCCACTTCCTAATTATCTACTACGTTTTACTATTTAATTTTCTCTAACGAAAACTTTTCACTATGTCATCAAAAATTGAATGCTTTTATCACATCTTAGAATTCATTCTTCATTCCATTTTATTTCATAGATGTTGTGTGTATTCATATATTATTACGAAGTCATAAAATTTTGTCTGATCTATTATTGGACTGTTAAGGCCATTTCTAGAAGCGTAACATAAAAGTGCACAGATCAGAATGCACGTCATTAAACACTACGATACTGACAGTATTATTGTTTTGACCTGCTTGTCTTGTCTGCAACAATACTGTCAAAATTTAACAGGGAAAAGTTTGGTGCTCAAGTCAAATTACTATGGTTTCTTAGTACCCAATTTCGTCAATGAATAAAATAGGATCCAATTTCACTGAAAATCCGATATTTAGAAAAGTCATATTAAATTTTTACATAACAGTCAAATTTGAGATTTAATGCAATTTATATTTATTATATTAAAATTCTTCCTAGGATATTTTGGGTCATGTTCTATTTATTTGTATTTTTTTCTAGATATTGAGATTCTAATCCTAGTCATAACGAGATTTCTGTCGCCTAGCCAATTTGATAACGATATTATTCTTTTCTAGAATACACGCGTGCCTTTACATATTGAATATATTTTAATACTCAACAATCGTATTATCCCAACCAACCGCCTCTTATGTTATATAAAACTAAACTGTTCCACAAACAAAAGTGGCGCACTTTGCAAAATTTAATTTAAAAAAAATTTTAATTGAATTTTTTTCGGTAAGTTTAAAATAAGAAACCAGTCATAAAAACAGGGAACACACGATAACTAAAAAAAAAAACTTTTGTTTGAGTAACTACAAAACTTTTTAATATCGAATGCATTCTATTTTGACTTATATTTAAGCATATATTTTCACCAAAAATTTAATTAAGTAATTTTGAAATGTGATATTATTTTCGAGTTTTGGGTAGAGACTTTGTTTTGGTAAAGAAAAGTTTTTAGTAATAGACATAAAAAAAATCGATATTACCTACAACAATGGTGATCAAAAATCGAAAATAAAAATTGTTTTATAGCACAAGAGACGGTATAAGATCGATATTCGCCCATTTTATAACCAGATGAGAGGCATGTTTAATGAAATTTTATTCATTTTTACGCACTCCTATCATAGTTTTTCTATCGAAAAGTGTTCATGGCTACTCTCTTAAATTTGAAATAGGGAAAATAATGGAAAAATATACCACTATTTCAAATAGTGATATACTTCACACTAGCAAATAGTGAATAGTCACTACAAAATAGTGATTTTTTATACTTTTCACTATTTCATTTTTAGAGAGTATTTTAAAACAAATTAATTTTTTATCAATTTATTCTATGAACCGGTTTCCAGGCAAGCCTATTTCATTATTTTCGTAATTAAAATATCTTTCTTCTGAGACCAATTTCCATTGCTTAACAGATCGGTGTAGTTACTTCTATTGACTTACCCGTTCATATGATATGAACAGATTTACACCGACCTATTAACCAATCGAAATTGGTATCTGAAAAAAGATAATTTAATTACGAAAATAATGGTATAGGCTTGACTGAAAAAAGCCGTTCATGGACCAAATTGATTAATACTAATTTAATTAAAAATAGCCATGAACACTTTTCGATACAAAAGCTATGACAGGAATGTTTAAAAATCAATAAAATTTCACCCATCTTGTTTTCAAATGGGTGAAGATTGACCTTATACCGTATCTTAGACCATTAGTGCATAAAACAATAAACACTAAACAATGTGTAATTTTAATATTTGGTGGAAGCGTCGATAAGTCATATTTTCAAAAAACACTAAAATTATGCTTTTATTAAATATGCTAATATTAAAAAGGAACTCCTGAGCAAAATTGCACTGATTCATGGATAGTTTATTTACTTCAAAACCAAACTTGTTTCAGTTGTTTTAAAACTGGATTACAAATTGGCGCGATTTCATTCGCGATGGACAAAACCGACAGCAGTACAGCCAAAAGTATTGTAATTGGTATTGAAACTATCTGAAAAAGACTTACTGAAGTAAATATCAACCCTCGAAGTTCAGTTTCAGAATCTACAAAATCTGTTGAAAATTCAATCGAAAATATTGAGTCTGTATTACTATGTGTGTATTATTATAGACATTTTGGCGTCTAGTTTTAGAGCCATAATATGAGAGTTTTTCGTATATTTTTTGACTGTGTGATGTTTTTCTTTTTAAAGTGCGCCACTTTTTTCACGGAACAGTTTATATATTCACAATACATACACAGGAGTATGTATCTATTTAAATTTATGTCAAACTATTTTATCTATCTCTAAATATAGATTTTGTAGTTACAACAATAATTTTAGTACATACATACGAGTATATACTACTAAACAAACATTTAACAACAATAATGACAAAAAAAAAATAGTTTAAACTATTTAAATATTTAATAATAAATAAGTTTTTGAACAAATATATATATAAGTTTGTTATAATATACAACAAATATTGTGAATCTAATGTTATTTATTATTTAATTGAAACCATCAGACACTAGGAAATTTGTAATTATTTATTTGTGTTATGTGGTTATGTCAAGACTTATAATAGCATAACGTAATAATGGCAGTGATGGCATTAAGGAGACTAAAGTTACGTTCACGAAATATGCGATTCGATAATTCGTTTCTTTAGACTTAAAAACTGTACTCCTATTCGTTTCGATAGTTCAATTGCAATCTTACGAATAGGAACCCAGCTTGATACCTGTCTGCTTCGCTTGTTTTGAAAGTTAAGATTGGTATATACCGACGCTTTATAGCCTACACCTCTCACAGAAATCTTTAATTTATGGTTCAAAATGATGCTCATAGATGATGCAGTGAAATGTCAGGCTAAATTTAATTTTTTTTAAACATATATCTTTATAAATTATAGCTCATGTGTTATCCTGATCTAGGCTATATTATTGTAGAGTTTCATTCAAATCCTTCTGTAGTTGTGCGTGAAAGCGTAACAAACAAACACACATATGTAGATAAAATATATAGGGGTTTGAATTGGCTCGGATTGGTTAGAATGATATAAAAACCCATTAAATTATGTATAATGGCAGGCATGGCCAGTATATAATTGGGATTTACGAAAATAGTTCAAAATTTAAAGAGAAAAAATAACCGAATTATTGGAACTCTCAAATGTGCGTGTTCCAATATATTTAAAATGTATACCTATAGTTTGATACATCCATGCATTCTCGCTAAATTTGACATTTATAACATTGAGGAAGAATATTCAGAAACACAATGTTTCACTGCTCATTCAGAAGAATAAAGTTTTTTTAAAAGCTCCACCAATGTTTTTAGAACGTCAATTTTTGAATTAAACAGCAAAAAAAATTTTGAATTAGGTAGCAATTTCCTAAAAATTGACCTCCGTAAGTAAACATAATTTACTGTTTGTATGTATAGCCACAGGGTTTGATAATATTAGATTACAGATGATTAAATATCAAAAAGACCCTTATCGTTTTCTGAAATCAACTTAGTCATTTACATCTTGCATCTGCCTTTCATTTTTTTATCCAATCATGATGTCTGCAACTAATGAGACTATAGATAGTTAACTTTAATGAAATATGCGATTCGAAAATTTGTCTTTTTAGACTGCTCTCCTGTTCGTTTCAATAATTAATCTCTTTCAGTCTAAGATTGCATGAATGGGAACGCATGCAGAGAGATTTTTTGTTTTATAATATATGGATAAGCTCAATAGGTGATCGGACCAAATATTTTTTATCACTTCAGGTGAAGAATTCTTACTTCACGAGAAGTGAAGGTGAACTTTGTTTTGTTAAAATTAGACGAGCAATGTTTGAATTCAATCTCTTTCATTAATAACTGCTTCGTTTTTTAATCAATTTTAATTTCACTTTCAAATTTTGTCATGGTATCAAGTCCAGTTTTACATTTTTATGGGTAATATAGCCAATTCGACATTAAGCTTATCCCCTAACGATAAACTAACGATATTTCAAGGTTGAACCCCACAATATTTCAAGGCTCATTCAGAATAAAGTTTAACTTTTTAAAGCTAAATCGATGTTTTTATAAAGTTAATTTTTGAATTAAACAGCATACAAAAATTTTGAATTAGGTAGCATTTTTCCAAAAATTGACCTCCTTAAGCAAATATAGTTTACTGTTTGGGTTTGATCCTATTTGATAACAGATAACCAAATATCAAGACCCTCATTGTTTTTTGAAATCAACATAATCCTGCATCTATCTTTAATGTATCCAGTCATTATGCAATTAATTAGGGGGTGGAATGATGGAGCGTGAAAGTGGTGATATATAATCGAATATTTTCAAATAAACTCCATGTGGAGTATCAAATAAAGCATGATGTGTATATTACAAAACTGTAACCCTTGCGCAAGGCGATATGGGGAGGAGGTAAAAGTGAGGATGTTGCCCAGCTTAGCGGGTAGTTCGCAGTTAGCATCGTAATAAAACCAACTTGGAAAATACCTGTTGAAGTAAACAAACTCGATAAATAATTGTTTGTGTGTTTTTCATATTTTCAATTCAATATTATATCAAAGACAGTTCTTAAAGTTTTATGTCTATCTTCTGGATGATTCCTTCTAGTCTCCTTAATGCAACCAGATAATATTCTAATATATGGAATCTATGTTTAGTGTTTATAATGTTGTATGTATCTTATACTAAATAATATGTGTTAAATGTTTAATAAACTGTATCTCTTCTTATATATAGATAGATATTATATTATGTTATATGTTTATTTATTATAAATTTGTTTGAAAATGTATTATGTATGGTTCGTTAAGATCATACTACATACTTATACTCATACTTCTTATTATTAATTGTTACAGACTAATGACGTTCAAGATGAGTATAATTATTGTTTTAAATGTATAATAAAAATGATAGATAATGTTATATTATAACACAACAAAATGTTTTTAAAATTGTATCGGCGTCTACTTTACTTCTACAATTATATGTATTAGATCTCTTGTTTTTATCCTACTTTGAAAAGTATTTAATACAGTGACGGATTTGTTGCAGCACCTCTGTGGCTGTAGTGTAATCTTATGGAAAATGTATTCATATTCTGACCAATTGCAGCATCTTCAGTTGAATCTTTTTTCTCGAATACCGTAACATGTTCATCTTTGTAGATGCAATAACCGAACGATAACATTGTAAGAATTGTCCAATCGGTTTTCTATTTAATCTCAAAATTGCCTAAAAGATCATAAAATTTTGTTCGTTATTTCCTATAATCGTTAAAACCTATATGGAAATTTATACGGATATTTTAGTAATTAACGGTATACTTCTATCGATAATCTTACGTTGGAACTAGTTCAAAAGGAAGCGGATTACAATGGCATTTTTTTTATCATTATAAATAGATCAGCTATTTCGATTTTCCCATTTCGGCTACGACTACGTAACTTCCAACCATCTATTCAAGTAAGATATTTAATATGGCATGACCAGGAAGATTCGGTTTTTTCTTTTCGTTTATTATCCAATCATGTTGGCTTAATCACATACGAACATAGACATGCTTATTTCACATACAATCTATATTTTGTTCATTTTCTTCTGTTTGCAAATTCGGTTAAAAAAAATTCGTATATAAGATATCTACAGATGTGGGCGTGTTTCCAACGTTTTTTTTGCACATTTTTAACCAATTTAACTATCTTAATTTTGTTTTCAAAATGATTTTGAAATAAAAAAAAGATTGCGGTCGTAGGACCCCCTTTAAAAACGAAGTTCTTTTATATCCAAAACAAGTTATGCATACGTATCCATAATCAGTTTTGGATATAAATAGTACAAAAATGCAAAATTCGTGTACTATAATAAATAAAAATAATATAAAGTAAGTGAACACACACACATGCACACACAAAGCAAATCTCACACTGTTACGTGATAAATTCTACCTGTTTGCTCATCATAGCAAGCCGAGTGAAGAAACTATATTCCAAAAATAAAAAATGGTGGAGGTGCCATGAAAAAGATATATTATATCAACATTATATATTCTCATATAATGCGTTTTAAGTGTTCTTTAGAAGTATGTGTAGACTACCTATGACGATATTTACGTTCGTTAAACAAATAATTACTAGACAACAACTAAAATGAAGCCAAGCAGCTCTTAAATCCTTCAGCTCAGTCCATCTAACGTCAAAAGTAGCACAGGACTGCCGTACGTCCTTAAATGAGCTGACGGAACAAATGAATGTGAACTTGGTATGGGTACCGGGACACAGGGATATTCCAGGAAATTGCGAAGCCGGTGAGCTTCCCAGAAATGGCACAATGCTGCCGAACACAAGCATCAATAATTATCCGGGAGTTCCATTTGCGAACTGCAAGTTGCTCCTCAAAGAGGATATCATAAAAAGGGGCAATCTTAGATGGAGAGAGGAACGTACTTGTGGTACTACAAAACAGATATGATCTGAGTACAATCGCAGGCGTTCCGCAGATCTTATATCACTTCCAAGGGCCTCTGTTCGCAAAGTTGTTGCGGCTACTACAGGACACTGGTTGGGCGGCAGGCATGCTGAACGCTTGGGCTTGGCAGTGTATCACGACTACTGCAGGAGCTGTGTGGTGAGGAGGAGGAGACAATGTCTTATCTTCTCTGTCACTGCCCAGCTCTTTTCATGAGGAGATGGACTTACTTGAGCCAACCTACTTGACGACCGCTCGGACCTAAAGGCCGTCGACGTCAAAGCTCTTCTGCTGTTCTTAAACAGCTCCAAATGGTTCATAAAGTAGTGGCCGGATGGGCCAATCCTTTTTCGGTATCACAACGGACCATATGGTCTAAGTGTGTCCCACCCCAGGATAGCCACTCTAACCTAGAATGAAAAATTGACGTTCCAATACCCAATCACGTGACTAACTAATTAAAGATAAAACTTCACAAAAAAAAAAGACATACTGTAATATTATATGCATACCTCTATGTTTTCTACATTCTTTTAGAAATACTATCACGCATATGAATCATTGAAAGATAACAATTCGAATTATTTTCTTATTATTATGCTAATCGATTTCAACTACTACATACACTATCTATAAAAATAGATATAAAAAGAAAATGATTTATCGATATTAAAAAACGATAACGATTGTGACTACAGAAACCGACACTGTTTTTACCATTTTATAATACCACCACACTGTGGAATACACCATACATACACATATATACGGTCTTACGAGAAAAGGGGAATGATGTTTACTAGGCAAGCGCAATATAAAACTAAATGCGGGCGGATGCAATAGAATATAAATACGTACTAAAAAACAAAGAGAGCAATATATATTGATGGAATGTTGTCTTTTTCCATTGAAGAATCATATGGTATCGTTAAACAAGCTGGGTCAATACTTCAGAAGGAAGAGTGTATGTGTATATGTGTATAAGCTATGCAAAGGAGATGATTTTAAATCAGACAGTTCTGAGTAGTTAATAAGCATGCCCTGTTTAGGGATAACATTTTATTTTCATTGTATTTAATTCTACTCTCTGATTATTACAATACAGAGCACATGTTGTCAAAATAACAGCGAAAAAAATTATTGTAAAAAAAAATGTTTACGGATATAAAAAAACTTTAACTTTACGGTGAAACAATGAAAAAAATGTTTTTAATAATCATGAATCAAATAAATTTGGTGTTTACTTGCTGAAAAAATTTTTTTGGTGTAAAAAGGATTGACATTTTCTCTGTGTGGTTCACTACTGTTTTGTAAAAAAAAAATGTTATTGTTATAAAATTTTAAAATAAAAATTTTTGTATACACTCACAATAAAATGGATTTTTGGATGTTAACATTTCTCCTTTACTTTCTTTTTGGTAAGTATCGTTATTATTTCATAATAAAATATAACCCACCTTCTAAGGTTGAATGAACTATTTGAAAAAAAAATTGATTAAAATTTAGACCAGTAAATATTTTTCTATATACTGGGTGTGACTTTTAATAAACACAATTATTTTAGAAGAAAAATAAAATTAAATTAAAAAAGACATTGAGACAAAATGAGTTTTTTTAATTTCTAATGGATTTTTTATCAGACATTTCAATCAAACATTACATATACGATCGGCTCTTTCATTAAACAGGTTTTTTTTGAATACATACGAAGATTTATTACTATGTTTTGGACATTTTAATAACATGCTGCTTTTCCAAACAACAATTTTCTTTTATATTATATACGCATTTGGTGAAAAACATTTTTTAAGTGTATATATATACATATAAAAATGTTTTTTCAGTGAAAAATCAATAAAATATATGCTTTTCTTATGGTGTTTTTGTATGTTATTTTTGTTGTTATAAACGTTTCGGGGTTAAATCCTTATTTGATTCCATAATACATGGGATTTTTTTTATGACGTTTTAGTTGTTGGTGTTGGCGTTGGGAAGATTTACCAGTTGTGTGGTTGTTCTACGTTAGTTCGTAGTTTTATAATTTATTCCATTCATAATTATCAACTCGTGCAATGAGAATAACAGCAGGAGTGACTGAATTTTTAATTATAGAAAAATAATGCTCTACCATGGTTTTATCAGCTCAAGTCTATGTAAAAATATTTTCTCAATCGATTTGTTGTCACAAATTGTTATGTCAGCTTGGGGAATATAATGTTAATGGTAGTTTTAAAAGTGTTTTTGCTAGTTTTTAACATAAACTTGCGAATTTTGAATATTATTAAAGTCTTAAATATGTTAAAAACTTAAAAAGGTTCTAAAGAATAATAAAGCTTATATGAAAAGACGAAAGATACTTATTTTATATTGTATTTTTTATTTGAGTTTCGTATTATTGCTTTAAGTTCTTCGGACCGTAAATTCGTAAATAAAATCTGTATTCTTTAAAAGAGAGCCAGCCTCTATTCTATTGGGAAATACAGATAACATAGAATTAGAAAATTTACGAACCATTGAAATCGATCATCTTTTTATCCTGGTTGTTTAGTGTTCAAAAATAAAAGAAATTATAGATTATTTAAAAGGTCTTTATTATAGCTTATATGAAAAAATTAAAATCTTTTTGTAATTTTTAGACCTCCTCAATAGTTAGAACTGATATGCTTTAAAAATAGTTCTACTGCAACAATCTATTATACATATTTGCAATTTACTATAACAAGATCAATTTTTATCACAACCCTTATTAATCTAAGAAGGGTACTGATACTTAAAGGAACTTATAAAGAAGTTTTTATACGCTAAATTGTTGGAAGATGTAACTAACAAGTATGCTCATTTACTTAGATAATTTAGGAATATGATTTCTAGAATCATTTAAATAGAAATTGGTTTGGAAATCTCTCAAATTATAGGAAAATATGCAAGAAGATTTTCATGATTCAATTAAGGGAAATTTCCAATATTTAAACAAAAAAAACAAAATTGAAGACCATGAATTAAAATACAAAAAACAGTTCTTATGTTTTTGAGTTCTTACTCTTAAAAACCAGTCCAAAAAGAAACAAACATTATTATTAACTGATGAAGTATTAAAGAAATATCTGTCGTGAGCAAATGTGGAAAGAATTACTTGAACTTATAAATTATGTAAAATCAAAGGAATAGTATTTTAAATGAAGTGTAAAAGGTCTTAGAATAAAAACCTTTCAATCTGGGACTAAAAATGTTAACAATAAGCCTTTTTCAGTTCTATTTAGAATGGGCAGATAATCGAAGTGAAGATGCTCAAATTGTCAATGCGATATTTTCATTATATAAACATTTGAAGAGCCCTTAAAATATACTATAAATCCTTAACATACATAATAATGTAGAAAAGAAATAAGTGTTTTCCATTTTATTCAGAATCGAAAGAAAATTGATAACGAAAATGGTGAAAAGTCGAAGTATTATTTTAAAATAAAATATCTGAAAAGGTTGTATAATGGTTGAAACATTTTCTTATGCAATTTTCTTAAAGTGATTCGAATTCTCTATAATTTTACAGTTATTCTATAAAATGAATGCTGATTTCCAGTAATAAAAAATAGAGACATTTCATCGAATCTCCAAGGATTTGGCCTAGATATTAAACGTACTATGTAATATATTTATATTTGTTCCGTAAATCACATTCAATAATTATAAAATATTTTATGTACCTATGGTTGTTGGTTATTGAGGAAATAAACAAAATTTTTAATTGAAAATGGAATAGTGAACAAGAGGTCAAAAGGTTTTTTTAAACCTGTGTGGGAAAACAAACAAAAGAGTAATTTGCTATGACGCCATTCCTGAATATAAAAATGTAATTTTTGAAATAACATCGTTAAGTCTAAAAACTCGTATATGAGTATGAGCTTTGTTGTGTATGCGTATATGTGTTTATCCCACTGATTATTGTTAAGCTCACACAGATTTAGGCCTCATGTCAGTAGTGTTGTTTGTGAAGTGACCACATGGGAGTAATATCATTTCAGATTTCGGAGAGAAGAATGTATGTATGCCTCTGTTTTGTTGTAGTAAACAAACAAAATTGTAAATAAAAACAATGAACGAAAAATTGTTGTTACTCTTTTATTAAAATTGTTGTTGATAAGGGAAATTTGTTTTTTTTTTTTTTAGTAATACTTTTCACTGTGTATCTAGAATTCCGTTTCGATGTATTTAGAAAATACATCGGCATTATTTTATTCTATAATTTGATATTGACATCTTATGATTTTCTTGTTATGTTTAAAAACTAATCCAAATGAATTCAGGGATAGTTACAAAGGATATTACTACTAAAATCGGAAATTTTGGATGTCGCTATGTGCAATTATAGAAGGAGAAGGAATGCTGACAACTTCCTTTATTTTGTTGAGAGAAGTAAGGAAATATAAAAAAAGACCTGAAATTTAACGATTTTATATTAGATTAAAGTTGCTTACATGAAGTATCAACGTTATGGTATATTTGGTAATGATAAGACATTCAGTTTCAAGTCTAAAATTTCAAGATCCGACCAATTGTTTAGTAAATTGGAGACGCATACATACGTAATCGTATTTACGGGTATAGAGAGTCACTCTGAAATCAATAAAAATAAATTTTGGGTGGCTGAAAATTATCTTTAAGCAAGGAAGTAAAAAAAATATTGAGAATAATAACAAAATTCACTGTTCTTCAATATAGTTGGTGGTTTGGTGAATTATCAATATTATGATATAGCCTGGGAACGAACTCAAAAACTACAGAAATGTATTATGAACGTGAGATATCACGTCGTTTAGTTGCTATATCATTGCCATTTTCATGTCTGTTATCTCGTTTATTTGATACCAAAATATTTATATTACCTCAATCGAAATCAAAACACAAAATAGTGGATTTTGTAATCAAAAGATAAAGATAAGAAATCAGTTCAAGTTGTTTTGCCTTTGCTTTTAAAAACGATTATATTTCTAGTACCTATATATTATAAATGTGAAAGTTAAGGATATTTGTTTATTTGTTTGTTTCTTACTCTTTCACGCAAAAACTAGCAAATAGATTTGAATGAAACTGTATAATAATATAGCTCATGCATCAGAATAACTGATATATAATTTATCAATATATATTAAGGATAATAATGGATATTTTGATCTAATTACGATTGTTTGTTACACATGGTATTTTAATACTTCTTCCTGGTCATTTAGAAAAATCAAACCATTAAATAATTTTTTTTATTTGATAAGACAATAGGAATAATAAAATGCGTTCAAGCTATTATAAGGAGCTAGTATCGAAAATTACTATATTTTCTAATAGAAAAGTTACGGAAATAATGTGTAATCAATACTTTAATTGCTAGAAAAGCTTATCTACAATATAGTAATGTATTTTATGGTATTTATTCTTTAACCGCAATAGAAATGAGAAATCAAGGATAACTGTTATCAGTTAATGTCGTTTATGTACATAATCTTATATTTATCTACAAGATGTATCAGTTTACAGAATAAATCTTCTTGATGTAGGTTAAAAATGCTGGTTACGAAAGTCTTGGAAAGTCTAGTAAGATGAATATTTCTTTAGGCATATTCGAAAAATGAGGTATGTAAAACTGCTGTTTCTGCTTGGAGTCTTACGTTTGTCGATCGAAGCAACATCTAGATCACGTGATTAAAACCTCAGACCAAAACGATTTTTTTGTTCACTATCATTCGTGGACGGACACCATGTTTTGGGAAACAACTTTTTCCACTATTGAATTTATAACTTGCTCTTCTAATTTGGGCAATATTTATAGATAATTTGATCAAAAAAGGGTAAAAGTATCTTTCTATTTTAGTTCGTTGTAGGTATCAAAAACTTTTACAAATTAAGGTCTTGCAAGATCTATGTATCTGATTTTATTCCTGTATAACAACATACAGTAAATATTATTTAGAACTTGTTCACAACTAATAATATAGATATAAACATTAAACCACAAAAGTTATTAATTGTATCCTAAAAAGTTTACTTTGGGTTTTCACTCTCAATATATTACACTCGAAAGATATCTCTTGTAATTTCACATACATTCACGTTCATAGAAATTGGGTCAGTAGATAATTCAAAATTTTGGGTATACTTCTGGCATATTTCGTGATTAGTGTATGTAATTGCACAAATGTAATTGTAAGGAGTTGAATTAACTAACTATATTCATAAATTATTTAAAATATATAAATTGCTACATTTTTCTTTATATTTTTATATAAGAAGACAAGCAAGCATATCATACTTTATTCTGTTATTTTTATTATTCTGAATAAACTACCCGATTTGTCTCGTCGGACTTGTACTTTCATATGCATAGTACGGTGTTGACCTCGATTTATCACGGATAGGCGGATGGATATACAGGCAGATAAATAAAAATAAGAATCAATTATATGATCTTATGTACAGCTCTACCAATATTTCTTAGCATTAAAATCTAAATTATTAACCCCTCAATAACCCTTAAGAAAGGTGTTATAAGTTTAACTTGTCGGTGTATCTTTGTATCTATGTGCGCTCTCGAGCAAACTATCTTTGAAAAAAGAAAATACGATGCCACAGGCGAATCGATCAAACCTGATTTTGTGTCGGAGATTTCCTTAAGTTTTTAGTTTATATGTTATAGACTAAATTTAATATACCCTCTCATAATTTTGACTGTAAGTATTAAGTGGTTCGGTTTCTTTGTCGTTGAGTATATTTATTTGATATTATTGAATATATAGGCTTTATCAGCTCGTTTCTGCGTTAAAGATCATATATAAACACTTAACTTGTAGTAAAACATATGTTAACCGATGCGAGATATGCTTGTGTGTATGTCTAAAGTAATAATATATTGAATTTTATATGAAATGAAATGTTTATTGAACTTTTTAGTGTAATTAGTAGTACATTTATGTTATTGAACGGTAAAGTACTTCACATATACGTACTGTACTTAACCTTTTTAACGGGTTCTAAAAACCACTTGAAATTGTAATTTAGTACTACAGGATATGAATAAACTAAAGAAGTTAATCAAATATAAAACCATTTATTTTCTATTTCTGTATTTGTAGTTTAGGTGTTTGTTCGATTTTAAGTATTGATAAGTAGGTTTTTAAAGGAATTAACAGTAAAAGTGTTATATTTGGTTGATCTATCTCTGCAAACGTGCTTCTACATAATTTTGAAGATAGAATTACTGTTTTATGTTAGTTTCCATTCATTTGTCTTAAGATTAATACTGGAGTAAATTTAAGCAAATATGCATATCGAAATTTGGTAGGTTTGTAGTCAATTATTCTAACTACAGAAACTGTAAAGAATTTGTGCTTTAAAAAAATTCCTGATAATCTGCAGAAAACCTTGAATTTCTCTAAAAACATAGAATTACATAAATCGGCAAAGTGATTCTTGGTCCATAATCACACTAACATAAAGACAATAATTGTTATTCGGACTTCGTCTTCTAGAACTTTTACCTTATAACAAATTCACAACTATTCTATGATCACATACCAATTCAAAATAGATCTTTGCAGATATTGTAGACTGTAAAATTTCTAATGTTGAATTGTTTAGTAATGCTGTTGAACACGAAAAAGACAAAAAACTGCAAACCATTTTATTCCAGCTGTAAAACACAATTTAAAATTACCAATTTAGAACTTCGCAAATTTTCATAGCACTTCTACATTTTCTAGATACCCACATGACGGCGTAAACATTTTAGTAAAAATCAGAGTCAGTCGGGTCAAACCAAAACTATAACGTGCATACATAGGATTCGATTAAAAATAAGAAATAATCAATAGATGATTTTTTAAACGTAACTCATAAGCTAAAACCAAGATTTAAAATATGCTAGTGAGATATCAAGTCTGTTAACGTAAACGTATTGTATGACAACTGAAAACTTTCTACGAAAAGTCTAAGATTGCATTTCAATGAATTTTTTAGCATTTTACTTCCCATAAGACTCTTATTTCCGTATATGACTCGGGGAGATTAAAATAGTAAAAATCGCTAAAAAAATGAATATCCAACGTATTGTTTACACTTTTTTTTAATCAAAATACGTTTTTCATTCTTTAACAAATAAATCTTGATTGTATTATTCATAAACACAAACGTCTAGTATGATTTATTTTGAATACATTATTAATGTATTCGCATAATAGCTATATTTCAATAATTATACGGTACGCTTTATTATTAAAAGTTCAAGGTTGTTTTGCAGAACTGACCCTCAATATTCTCGATGTCTCTCGTTTGTGAGAATTTTTTATTTTTTTATATTTAACATTAGACATTTTAACATCAATTAAACCACAGTTTTTTTTTTAAATTCAGAGTAAAAAAGTTTACAAATAAATTATATAGAAAAAAAAAAAAAAAAAAAAATACGAAAATAAAACAAAATTGAACAAAACAGATATATATATATTTTTTTTATAAAAAAAAAAACTTCAGCATCATTTATTGGGATGTGAATGTGACCTTACGTATTTTATTACCGCAGGTAAACAGCTCATTGTCAGTATAGTATTTATTGATAGACTTGCGAGACCCCTTAAAAGGTATAGGTATCGTATATATTTACCTTATGCCTTACTTACAAGTATTTTATATTAGCAATATATAGGTATATATTACAGATGGTTTTTAAAAATATCAAAGAGGAATTCTCATGCGAAGTTTATGTGTATAAAGCTACAACAAGTTACATAAAATGTGTGGCCATAATCCTAAGGTTGTAAAGGTAGTCCGGAAAAAGCTTTAATTGCAACCCTAGCTTAAAATTTATGAATATTTTCCTTTGTTCTTATTCTAATAAGAAGATAATCGGCTCTCCCACATTGCCAATTTTCGGACTTCAGTCCCGCCGCTTTGTTGATTATCTTCCTATTAGAATAAGAATAAATGAAATATTTTTCTAGACTCAGAATTTAAACAGTACTGCTTCCTTAACAAAACTACACATCAATAACACCCTATATATATTAACAGTGTTGTTTTAGGTTTTGGTATTTAGTTGTAAGCAAGACCAAAAATGCGAGGTAGTCCTTCCTTCTAAATAGGGTAAACCTCAGTCGTAAAACAGCTAATAAAGTTGTAACTATTTGATAAATTTTTTTATTTTTAGAAGTATCTTGGTTAAAGGAACTACGATGGTATACATATAGACAGATGACATACATTTTGTTTGAAAGTGTTGGTAACTTCTACATAAAATTTTAAGACCTTTTCAATAGCTTAAAATGGCTGAATAGATTAGCATTTGACAACCATCCTGATTAAATCAACTTACAATTTTAAAAATAAATTGTCAACTCATTTGGGAGTTACGATGGCATTGGCAATCAGTTATATCTATTTCTTATTCTTGTCTCTTGGTCATATCCGTCCATTCTCAGTATTAAAACTTTTGGACATTATTTATTTATTTATTTATATAATCGGGCCTGTATTGATTTAGATTTAGTCCAACTTCATATTTTAAAAAAATCAAGTCTTTAATCAATAACTGTCCTGGCCTTCGTACATCCTTAATTTCATTCCACCAAATAATGATTGTTACCTTATTTTGAAGCGCTCCGAAAATTTTGCACTAGTGATATAAAGTATTTAAAATGATTGTTAAATATACTTCCTCGGTTTTTTTAGGAACTTTATGAAGTTAACGTCCTCTTTCCTGGTTTGCTGGTTATATATATTATGTACTGGTTTTGTTTGGCTGACTGGCTGTAGATAGATGGATGACTGGCTGGTTGCCGCTCTGCATGACTAGATATTCGAGTTGTATTATTTCTATGTTAAAGTTGCAAGGCATGCTTTTTACGTATAAAACGTACATATATATATATATATATATATATATATATATATATATATATATATATATATATATATATATATACATTTAATTCTGACGTCATATTGAAATATGAATGTATTATGTAAAGATAAATACATTTTTCCACATGAAAATCATCCCAGTCTGGAAATTCAATCATGCATTTAAAATTTTTGTGTTACAATGTTTGAAAGAATGGAAAATATTTATGATTTTATTGAGTGTCACTCATAATCAAAAATTCAAAGTATTCATACAACACGGTTTTGAATTCTCTCCTTATTTTGCGAGATAGATTTTACATTGTGCTGAAATTGACCCTGATCTTAGAATTGGTCAGATAAGATTTTCTTAAATTTTTTTAAAGGTAACTGATGTTAATATGATGATAAAGTACGAACTAAATTTGTTTCTACGTCATTTAATGGCAACTGAAAATATTTGTTTCCGTTGAGAATTGATCTGATGAAGCAATTCAAATTCGAATTCAGCTGGTCAATAACTAAAGAAAGAAGATTTTATACGATTATGTTCATCTCATAATCAAAATTTCAAAGTTTGTGCTATTAGAAAGGTAATAAGATGCTTTCAAAAACAAGTCTATTATACCAAAACTTGCTATTCAGTGTACGTTAAAATTGCACATAAAAATAATATAGTTATCGACACTTCCACCAATTTTAAAAGAAAATTAGTTAAAGAAAATCGATAAAAAAATAATATTCCACCCATTCCTATCCATCCAAGTGTTGGAATTCTGAAGTCACCTTTTGTGTACCTGAAAATGAAAAATTCGCCTTTTGAAAAGTGAGAAATATATAATATATCTTGAAATTAATTATTTCTTCATATCAATAAAAAATATTATTTTGTATAAGAAAAGTTGCAAAAATTGGCGTTTCAACAATTGGCGTTTCAACAATTTAATATTTCCACAAATATAAACGATTTTAATGTTCTATTCCTATTAACAGTTTCATAACATGCGTATATACGAAATGAGAGTACTTGATGTAGAAATAGTACAATTCAAGAAGTAGAATTAACTGACATGACGATAAAGAAGGCTGATTGAAAAGAAAAAACATTTAGAATTTGATTTTTAATTAACTTTTAGGAATGTTTTGACTAATTCTTTGCAAAAAGAATGTGAGAATTGTAAGAATGTATTGAATGAATTGTTCTGTAAAGTTTGAGAGCGATCCCGTACAAAAACTTTATCGTTCATGTTAAAAAGTTATACGATATCGTTTTATAAATAATTTGCCCATATCATGGAATGCAAATTCTATGTATATAAAATGAGTTTTCACAAAAATTAAATGTTAGTTTAAAGTATATAAAGTAAAAAATAAATAAAATAAACCATGACGTTTTATTATTATTATTATTATTCAGAATGATTTCAATAAAATACGAGCGAGGTTTATAAATAACAATTTTTTTTTCGTTTTTATAAATCGAATTCTAATGAATTGAGAGAGAATAATTATTTATTCTTGTTTATTTAAAACAACAGTTGTTTCATGCAGAGATAGACAAGGGAATTTAACATTTTACTGCGAAAATTTCTAAAGTAAGATAGATAATTTTTGCATGGGGTTATAGAAGTTTGTCTCGTTTGTGTATTTAAAAATGCATTTTTTGTATATTTGTTTTGTACATATACACAGTAAATAATGATCAGAAAAATAAATTTTTTCAAAATTATTATTAATATCTTTACGTTTCATGATCATTATTAGCTTTTTATGAAATAAAAAAAAGTTTAATTTTTCAAATGAAATAAAAAAAGTTTAGTTTCAAAAGTCCCATTTTTAATAAAATGTACATATAACATATATAGTAATGGTAAGAAAATGAATTTTTTGAAAATTATTTCAATATCTTTACATTTCATGACTATAACAACCTTTTTATGAATTATTTCAAAAGTTCTGCTTTGTTCAGGATGCTCAAGTCCCCAGATACTCCGAGAAATTTTTTTAACATCGCATTCGTGTTCAGCGACCCCAACAACCCTTAAGTAACCATTTTCAGTCCATTTGGTACATTTGACGGGATAATAGTTTTTTTTAATTTCCTAAAATAGTTTTTTAATGCACAAACGAGGAAAATTATCTCTTCATAATTTGCAATGTTCTCCGCGTTTCGATTCATCTTACTTAAGAAATTTTCGTAGTTTTGACGTTTTTTGTGTTAAATTTCCTCGTCTAAGAGTCTGAATTGGTAAACTTACTATATCACAATTTATACACGATTTTCAAATGATTATTTAACAAAAAACGGAAAAATATGTTGGAAGTAATAAAAATAACAAAAAATAGCAATAGAAAAAATTTTTCCCGAAGCTACTTTATGAAAATTCAAGTTATTTAAAAAAATTGTCATTATATTTAAAATTATTATTATTGAGAGGCATGAAAACATTGAAAATATTATGAACAGGGTGAATCAAATAATTGAGTTTCGTTTACGTTGTCGCACTTTTAGCTCAGTTGGTTAAGGCGTTACCAATTCCTGCCGCGGTATGTATAGGATAGCGGGTTCGATTCCCGCCGTCGCAACAAAATTAATTTAATTAATAGTTGTGATAGGCCGGTGTAGTGCATGGTATGTGCATGAAGGAGGTGCACTCAGTCTTTGAAATTGAGAAAATCGTAATCTTTTTTTTTCTTACATCTTTAATGAAGTCATTTGACACGATTTTGTATTTATTATTTCGTTACTAAGGTTTCAATTTCTAATTAAGACCTAAGATGAAAGCTTGAATTTTGAAGTCAATTATTTATTTAAATTATCGAATAAGACCCCTCAAGTTTTTTAAATATATTTTATCTGCATATAAAAAAAATCAAGCCTATATCATCTTCTCTAGGTAAGGTTCTTTCCGGAAGAAATCTTTCATTAGAAATTAGGACATGGTTGTATCATTCTGTAGTATTTAAAGTATATATACCTAATAATTTTTAGATTATTTTTTTTAAAGTGTATATATTATACTCCCCATGGGAAATTTTGGTAAAATAAACATGTCGATGTTTAATTAAATTCTACACTGAATTATATACCAAACGTAGAGTATATACTGTTTTTATCATTGTAAAAAAATCGAAATTATCGACTAAAATTGTATTTTAGTAATATAAACAGGGTCTTCCGTAACTCGATGATCATAATTTAAGATCGCATTCTTTGGCCAATTTTAAGTCGAAAGTGCCTTATGACTGGAAGAGATTATGGGCACTATTGAATTCAAGCAATAAAGACTATTGAGTAAAGTAATTTAATATTTTATTACTTAAAAATTTGTCTTCATTCACAATTAGAGGGACTATTTTCGATCATGTTAAGAACAATTTCTTCGCCAGTAAGTTCTTGTTGTACGAGACGTTCTGCATTAGCTTTAAGATAATTTTTTCTGCTAAATTTGAGAACTGTTTATTAGGAATATTCGATCAAGAAACCGTCGGAAATTCGCTAAATAACATGAATATAAACAAAAAAATGTCATCATAACAATAATTATATGGAAGACAAATTACATTTATTTACTGTTAAATTTACTCCTCTTGACTAGGAGTATTTGGTTTTGGAGAAAAGTAAAAAAATCCTTTCGAATTGCCCAAAGAATATGCTCTTAAGCTATGTCCGTCGACACACGGGACATGTTGTATATATATATATATATTCGGTAACATGTATAATCCTAATATATAAAAATATTCCTGCATTGTTTAATTTTCTTTTTCAGTGATATTATATAGTTTTTCCGGATATAGTTAAATGTAGAAACATTAATTAGATTAATTTTTAGTTCGCAGTGAAATTGTTTTTGGTGAAAACTGTTGATTACTGTGAGGCAGTTAGATGCTGTAAGCAATATTACACAGATTTTCCGAATGCAGTTTTAATGTAGACAAATTTATTGATTTACTTTGAGCTTGCTCTACACAATGAAAAATATCACCATTGATCGTTGCTCTGAGGGTAAATAGACAAATACACCAATGTGTACCATATAAAATTGAGCTAGCGTCAAAAATATATGCGCTGGGTGTTAAAAATTTATATTTTTTTATTTTGCAAGAGTTGGGAATAAGACTGTCGCAGAGCTGAAGAGACTTAAAGCGTAGAGGATTTTGACTAGATCTGTGAGTGTACAGGTTTCTAGGGCTCTAGCTAGAGCGTTAGTCAGGTTAAGCCCTATAGCAAACTTAGCAATACAGTTAATAGAGATAGCGAGCAAACATTTCCATTGAATCTAGTTTGATTAACTCTTGCTATAGTATATGTATACCTTTATTAATATGCCGTCTGAAAAGAGTTTATCGATATTTGAAGTACTCAAATGAAAAACTGACTTGAATAGGATACTCAGACAAAAATATAGTCTGAATATCACTCCAATTTTGTATAATTTTATCCTTATTTGAATTTAGGAATCGCATTCAAGCGTTACAAATTGAATCGTCAGTCTGATTTTGGCATGACATCGTCGAAAAATTTGAACAATTATTGGACGGTATGTTATTCGTTTTTTGGTTTAGTATCGGTCTGATCAATTTTTACAATGTAGACGTGCTGTTTTGAGTAACAAATAAGAATTTCAATTTTGACAATTTAAAAAAAAATTATTTTCTAAAAGTTTGTTTGTAAAAGTCAAGGATTTTTTTAAGTTTAGGAACAAGCCCCACTTGTTCATGTTGCATGTAGAACCTTTTAACATATTACAACATAATATTCATACTTATCCGTTTTAAATGTTTTTATTTTCTCTTTAATAATTATAAAAGTCACCCTCTTGAAGTACAATTTTATTTGGTGACATCACACGAACATATCCTTGCATTATAATAAATTAAGATTTATATATTATGTACTTTGAAGAGGGTGTATTTTTCTATTTAATATTATTAGGGGATGAATATTTTGTTATAAATGATGACAATAATAATTGTAAGTGAAATTTTTCTAAATTATATATATATACACACACATATAAAATAATGTTTTTCATTTTAAAAAATATTAAAAAAATAAGATAAATGTGAATGATATTTAGTTTGAATGTTACATAATCACGAAAAATATAAAATAGAAAGAAATTTCCGCCTACTTCTTTCTTGTAGTAGTACAACATATACATATTTATAAACTCATTGAGAAATACCCATTATGCGACTGGGTCGTAATTTATGTATCCTCACTCGAGAGCCAGAAATGAATTATATACTTTTTTAAGTATTACGTTTTTAAGTTTTGATTAAAAAAGTTTTAAATTTCAAATAGAACCCAGTACCTTGTTTCACCTCATTTGAAAGGGCATAAAATTCTCTATTCAATCATGATAAAAAAATGGAATCGATCGATTGGTTCTTAAGATAACTTTTCAGAAGATGGAATGTATCCAGCTTTAATAACTATTGACCTGATGTGATTATTGTTTTGAGTGAAAACACATCGATTTAGATATCGACGGGGAAACTCAAAAATGGTATCTAGAGAATTTTAGATTTCATCCATCTTCTGTTTATCTGTCTCTTCATAGTTGAAGAGACAATTGTATACCCTTTCAAATGTTAAAGTATTCAATGTGGTATTATTACCACAAAAGAATATTTGGTAAAATTGTTTTCAATTATGCTTGAAAATATAGGTATATTGGATATTTTATATTTTCAATATTGCAACAAATAAATTCTTTTTAAAATTGTGGTATGGCATGAAAATGTAAATAGGGGCATGGACATGGGGGTTTGAAAAATAGAAGAAAATATAATGATTTGTGGAAATTATTAATTAAAAACTAATTAATAAATTAAAAACCAATCATTAAATTAAAAACCAATTAATAAAATGGAAGTAGTATGTTTTATTAACATATTTACTTTATTTTATTAATAAAAATTTGTATAATGGTATAAAAACTGGCAACGTTTCGAAAAAATTAAGACTGGTGGATTTTGAATAGTTATTTTCTTATCGAAATCTGGTGGAAACGAAGTTCGCATGGTGGAAGGTTGCGTTTACTAAAAGAGCTGTGAAAATAGCTGATTTTATAATCATTTTTCATGTACTTTTTAGCAATATAAATTCTAATTATCAGATATTTTGGCCTTTGCTTACTACTAACAAGCTTTTGATTAAAAAATAACCTATTTAAATCATTTGAATGGGGTTGTTATTTGAATTTGAGTTTTATAATTGGCTAGGCATGAATGATATTATTTGCTTAATTTGCTTAAAATACGTGAGCGCAAGCTTGACAATAAGGAAGTCTTCGAAATGCAAGTCAAATGTAGCCTTGAAGTCCAAGACTAATGTGTAAGACCAAGACCAAAGATACTTTTATGAAGACTGGCTATTTTTATTTTTTTCTATAGAACGACGAGAGAAGGATTCACATTTATCAAGCGTTCACCATTTTCAGTATGGTAGGTTTTTAACGATTTGTCTGGCATGATATTATTCCAATATTCAATCATTTTCTCACATACACTGTAATAATGGGTATAACACTTTTGTTTTATAGTATCTATCAAAAAGTAAATAATCGTTAGACATTTATATCGTAGTTGAATTCGAACTTAAACATTAAATCAAAGAAGACGCGTTGTATAGTTTCAGTATAGATTGTTTGTGTAATAAAAAAAAAAACTAACAAACAAGTCTTTGGAGAATTGCCTATGAATAACAGAAAGTTTTTTTTATTATTTTATTTTCTTTTATTGAGAAAAAAAATTAGTCTACCAAGAGAAAAAAAATTCTCTTGGCATTATTCACAGCACAACACAACGATAAATATAGAAGATATTTGTGTAACCTTGAAACTTGTTGGTTTGAGAAACTCAAATTTGATTAAAATGTGTATGAAGATACGAATTGTCAGAAAAACATACAATTGACGTCGGAACTAAAGCGAATAGTTATCATTACAGGTTGATCCTAATCGTACAATATTATTGAAACAAATTCACAGTAATTGCGACGCCCACACTTCAAATTATTCATCAATAAAAACTATGTTTAAAAGAATTTCTTCATACTTAATTTACTATCCCACTTTTTCTAGCGCTCCTACTTAGTTAGTTTTTATTTTATGGCACATGTTTCAATGACTGAGAGACAATAGTAGACATTTTAATAAAAACTAGGTGTAGTGGAAGTCTGTACAGAAATTCGAAGATTTATACTTGCGTAACACAGAAGCATCAGTCTGATAAGTCAGACGAGTAATTAGGATTATCTATACTAGGTGTATAGGTGAAAATGGTAGCATTATGTAGATTAAAAAAAAGGTTAGAAGTTTGAACTGCAAGCGTTTTCTGTGAGAATAAGTACGGGTGCAAGAGCATGAAAATTAAAATTAATAAAATAATAAAATTGAAAAATTAAAAACTGTTTGTTGTATACATAAAAATGTTATCAAATATTAGAAAATATCCTAAAAACGAGAGAAACTAAAGGGCAGACTATTTTGTCAAGAAAAAAGTCGTGGAAAATTAATCTAAAATTTGAGAAAACATAATTTCTAGTTGTGGCGGCAGACCATATAACAATCAATAGCTCTTAATATGATTTATAACAGGTATGTCCCGTCAAATATCAGTAATGACGAGAGGATGAGGTACCAAAGACGTCAAAACTTTGGTACCTCAAACAGGTGCCATAAAAAAACCATCAGCTAGGTGCACAACTAAAACTAATGAACGTATTTAAATGAAGCACCGAAAATTTCGGAGGATCAATGGAAGACAGTTTTTGTGGGAATAAATACGCGACAGACTGATTACAAGTTTATAAAATTTAAAACTAGGTGTAGCGAAACAATGCCTCTAACTCCTACACAAACAGAAAAAGAATTATTACGATTTTTATATTAAAAGGTAAAAAATTATCTAAATTAAATCATTCTTTAAATAAAAAAAGTTTAACATCGAATTCACAAGTTTTATTGAATAGACAAGAACAAACATTTCACTTTTCTGAGACTTTTTCTCGAGAAAATCTAAATATTGAAATTTATTTATACAAGTTTTCATTTAGTAAATAGTATTTCTTCAAAACCTACCTCAAATTTTAATTAAGTAAGTGGAAAGGTCTCTGTATATAAAATAATACACATAATCATATATTCTCGGTATAATATGTGACCGAATAACTGATCCCATTCATAATATAAATGGTAAATAGTAATGTAGTTATTTGATGATGTAATTAATATCAAACAGATTAAAATGTGTCATTTTAATTTAGACAGGCTATGAGAATATCATTGAAAATTACTTAATCACTCAAAAACTGGAGAGAGTTATTATGTATCATTTTTACTTCCTTGTGCCATTCAATTCAACTACTCATCCAATCCTTGCAAAAAAAGGCTTTAGATTAACAGAAAATGCAGTTATAATAATAAGTGATTTCATACAGTAGCCAATATAACGATACTTGTTGATTGGAAAAACAATTTTTATAAATTGTTATCACTGTCCTATCTCAAAATCTACATTCAGCTTCTAAAAAACTGCAGACAAGTATCGATAAAATACAACATTGGTTGAATAAGTGGCGTGTTCAAGTTAATGCGTTCAAGTAACGTTCACTTTGAGAAAAGAAACGTGTCCAGCTGTTATAATGAACGTCAGTTTTCCACAGTCAAATATCTGGGTATACACCTTTATAGAAGACTTATTTAGAGTAAACACATCTGCAGGTTGAAACGAAAACAGCTAAACTTGAAATTTTCTATTTTATGCTGCCTCTTGGGTCAAAATTCTAAGCTATCATTGAATAATAAAGTGTTAGTGTATAAAACAATACTTAAACCTGTGTAGACCTACGGCATTCTAGCAATAGTAATTGTGATGGTTTGTTTAAAATTTTCCAATTTCTCTTCTTAGCGGACCGCTGCATCATTTTATCAAATACTGTACGTAATAATGCATGCTTGCATTGAACAAAATAATTAATATGAGATAGATTAAAATGTGTCATTTTAATTTATATTTGTACATAAAACAAATTGATAATAAAATCTATTTTGAAGTATTTGTATGTATAACTTGTAACTATATTTTATGCATATACTTATTATACACGATTGGAAATTAATGTTAAAATTGACGCCAGAAGTGCAATCAAAGTTGTAGACACAGACTTGTTAACTATGTAAGTGCACTATAATACATATAGGATGAGTTCTTATATCCAACCCAAGGCGGGGTTAAGTATAGATGAATTGATGGGAATGAACTTTGAACAAGTCATCTGCTATTGTTATTGCCAAGATTGGTAATATTATTAATTTTACCCTTGAAAATATTCTGTAAAAAAACAACAACGGAAAGCTTTCTTTTATTGTGTACACTTAAATTGCTAGTTACTTTTCTGTAAAAAAATGTAAGCTATTATGTTTTGAAGAATTCTACCACCCTTCTCAACTGAGCTCAGTCGAATGATCTAGCTGTGGTTACACACAGAGTGGCCAGTCGCATGCCCTACGCAAAGTCCCAGTAGTAAAGATGGGTTTGCCTTAGCCATTCTTTGATTCGGGTAAATTATGGAGCATTTTGGTATGAGAGTGACAGGCTCAGTTGAAAGGGGCGGTTGATAAGACCTCTCTCGTGCCGATGAGTCTTCTGCTTTATTCCCTTTAACGCCAGAGTGACACAGTACCCAGATCAGCTTGACTTGTTCTGTGTCGGATGATTCAGGCTCTTCGAAGCATTCATAGACTTTCTCGATTGTAGTCATGACTATCTGAGAAGATATAACCCAACTGTAACCTTTTGAGCTACAGATCTGAACACCTCTTAGCATGGCGAAGATTTCCGATTGAAAAATCGTCGCATATTGATCAATAGGAATTGATTTTTTTATTCCAGGTCCATAAACCCCTATACCAGATAGATCTCCGGCTGAACATTCGTGAACGAAAACTTTTGTTTTATGCACTGACTTACGCTCCCGCAGAACAATATATGAAGATTCCTACAATATCTAAAAATGCTCGTTCATTCAGCTTTCAACATTCCTATGCTTCTTTGGATTTGTATTATTTTGAAGTCCAGAATGTAAATAATTTCGATAACTAGGCAGACTGTGATATATCGCCGACAAATTTTATAATTAATCCGGAAAGGGATTTTATAATTTATCCTAATTATCTGAACAAATTATTTCAGACAAATGCATACTACCAAAACTGATAAGATGAAAATTAATAGTGAGTTGTCTAGAGAAATCTTACAGAAACAGCAAAGCAGAATCAAAATATTTGCGTCATAACTCGAAACTTGTATCCAACAAATGGCTCGCAGTCTGATATTTTATCTTGCTTTGAAAAGAGTTTTACTATAGAATGACGAAATAGGTTCCACATTTCCAAATAAAATTAAGCACTGCTAAATAACCCTTTAAATGCAAATTCAAAATGAAGTTAGCACTCGATTTCACTTTTGAAGAATATGTTTAAAAATAAAATAAACTAAATGTAAAATATTTTCAATAAGATTCTCTTGCGATTCTTTAAATTCATTTCCGTTAATTTTTCAATTTAACTCCACCTTCGTTTGTTACAACATTCACTCTGTATACTATACGGAATAAAAATTATACTGCAATATGAATATTAAAACAAAACTTGTGGTAGACCGATAAAAGGAAGGAAGTGAGGTTAAATCAGCAAACACTTGATACACACCAAACAGAAGGAAGAATGTGTGTTCAAATATTATTTACTATATAAGAATTTTAATCTGAATATGTCTTTTGAGGAAAGTCAAAGCAAAGATTCATGTATTCGTTCTTATCTTACATGGTATGAAATTGAAAATTGTTATGCCAGCAGTACATTCTCGTAAACGAGTGTACACTTGTCTCCTATCTTCTTTTATTGGCTTCTGCTGTGGGTGTTAAAATTTGTTCAAAAGTTTACAAAAAATCAGTGATTATTGACGTACTACTTAGATAGTTCCTATCTAAAGAAACTTTCTGGTATATTTTTTGTGGACTACTCACGATATCAACTTTTTATCTATATTCCTTTACACGATCACGTTGTTCAATACTTGAAACATATTGCTACTTACAGCACCTATGTTTAATGTTTTTCGTTATCAGGCTATGCTATCAAAGATGAGCTCGATCGATCCAGCTGTTTCGGTGAAATTTTCTAACCGACTTTGAAAAAGTTGTTTCGAGAAAAACGCGTTTAAAGTTTTAAAAGACGTTTACACTCAGTTATTGTCGGATCAACTTGAAATTTTCAGAGAATATACTTAAATATATGTACATTGCGGAAATACAAAAAAAGAATATTTGAAAATTCTAACTGGATATAACCTTATAAGTTGCAGTCATTATAATTCGTAAAATCATCAAAATCAAACTTCATAACATAACCAATACAAATTCACCATTACATTGCATAAATTTAAACACATAATTTTAACCACACTTTAGCAGAATATTCAACAGCAAGTATATGAATCAAAAACCACACATTAAAGTAGTCAAGACATCTCAGACAACCATGAACTTCCTTCTTCTTATCCACTAAAAACACAATTTCCATACGTGTGTAAAGTATATGTGTGTAAATATAGTAGTAGTATGTAATAAGTTATAAATTTATGTATTCAGTAAACAAATAGTAATGATGCCGACATTCGTTGCTACACATATACACAACGTAAAAACAAGACCCGCTCGACCACTGAATGACTGTTTGTTGGCTGGATAGCTCGTTGGCTGGATGGCTGGCTGGTTTAGTTAGTGTTGGTTGACTGTACTCTGCCTAGATATATTAATATGTTCTGCAACGAGCAAGCAAGTACTCACTCATTTAATAAATTGTATTTGATTATAGCCAAAGCACACCATGCCTTTAGTTTAGATAGTCACTAGGATATGTGTATTGTATGAACTCACTCGCCATTCATTTAATACTTTCTATGTCTGTCTACTCACACGATACTTCAAATTTCTTTCTACGAAAGTGCTGAGTTATCATTTATTGAAAAATAATCTACAGTTCAGTTCTGAGAGTAAATAACCTGCTAACAGTTTTAGCAAGATGGATATTTCCTCCACCTCTGAGTATTCGGACTTTTGAAAATGTATTAAGTAAATAATCTAGATAAGAGATAACTTAACTGTACTGTTTATGATTTCTACGAACGTTAGAAATACGGAAATATCCAGTAAAGCCACTCTTTTCTGTAACATATTTTATGTACTTTATATAATTTCTACTGCTTATGGCTCAGAATTGATAAAAAACATTTCTGCGTTCTTACGAGACTGGTGGTCTAAACAAGTGGACTATTTAGCTAAATTACAACGAATTTTTATAAGCTGAAATGACACCTCGGTAATAAACTTTAATTACAGTCGTTTGAAATCTGAAGAGAAATGTCAGGACATTCGTGAGACTTCTGAAGAAATACTGATGCTAAATACCATGGTTCGCAATGAAAAGTTTGTTGAGAATATGTATAACTTATGTGAGAATAGAAAGCGGTTTCATGTTTCCGGACTGCAAGCAAAATTAAGACACTATATACCAAAAATAACATTTAAGAAACTTGACAATAATATGTATACTAGTAAAATAGCTTTGGCTAGGAAAATAGCTTTCTGTGAAACTTCAAACTTTTTCTAACCCACTTTTATTTGTTCTCATAATGATCAAAAGCTCTCGCAGCCATAAAATTTCTTAACGATCTGACACATAATCTTTACTAAATTATGTGTCTGTGAGAGCTTTTGACCAGAACGATTCGAAGAACATTTTGAATCATATTTTGTTGTATCATATTTCATATATGGAAAGATAGGAGATATTTTAGATAACAATATACTAGTTTCGCCATATTCATTCATTTAAGGGATACTATCCATTGAGAAACTTGGATTAGTTTCGCCATATTCATTCATTTAAGGGATACTATCCATTGAGAAACTTGGATTATTTTGCATTATTCTCCACAGCTTCAGTTAATCTAGGAAATCAAAAGCAAAGGAGAAATCAAGGCAATGGCAAAATAGGAATCGCGAGTAGAAAGTAGTAGAATTAAACGCCTGTACGAACATAACGAAGAAAAAGATCTGCTCAAGAACAGTGATAAATTTAAAGCATTCAACGGGCCTTCGACATAAAAGAAATAGGAAATTATGTTAGCGTGTAACTAAACATGGCGCTTATTTAAATAGAATGTGATGAATAATATTCATAATCATCCTAAACCTCTAAACTCTATTCCATCATTATCATTATAAATAATCAGAATGTGATTTACAGGGGAATATTTCATGAATGTGTGTTGTATTCATAATTTAAACCAGAGTAGATATAGGGAACAAAATGGTGAATAGAGTTATATCACATAATTTTAACAAATTTCATAATGAATTTATTTATGAAATTATTTGCAAAGTGGTTACTTTCAAAACGTTATTATATGTCGATGTTAATTAGTTAGGGAGGACGTATTTCCACTGGGCTTAATTGTTTATTCGATGATAATTTTATTTTCCAGTGCCATTCAATGGTTACTGTTATGCTTTGCTCTAATAAGTAGTATGCATCTTATGCTTTTCTCTAATAAGTAGTGGCCCTAGAGACTACAGAATTATTGCTCTATATTTAACGTAGTTTTATACAAGGTAATGTTTACTTTTAGAGTTCTATCAAAACAAAGTGACACTGCGAAAGAGATATATATGCATGTGCACTCATATCTACACTCTCTCTTGCTCAGTGCCACTTTGGTTTGATAAAACTATATCTCAGTTTTTGTTGTTCTTTAACGATGTTCCAGCATGGTATTTGCAGTTTCTATGTTAAAGCAATGGTACAATTTTTTTTTCGACAGAATTTAACGAAAAATTAAATTTAAGAATTTAATAATGCTTACTATTAATTCCCAAAGTTTCAGAAATTTTGACCGTTTAAAATGGGAAATAATTATGCCAACGTCCCAATTTCGATCAATTTACGTCAAAATTAATATCTCGAAAGTGAAAATTAATTTCTAAATTTTTTTTTTAGAATTGTGTTGTATAAACATTTTTTTCTACTTTTTCTTCAATATATAATAATATCATAAAAAATAGTTGGAGAGACCGGACATTTTACATGCTTTAAATGGGACATGACCCTCAAAATCGCGAACTTTGTCTTTAAATATCTCGCGATCTAAACGGTCAAAAATTATGAAATTTTAGGAATTCATAAATAAAGCTATTATAAACCCGAGAAAAAAAATTCGGCCAAATCTGTCGAAAAGTGATTTCATGCTGGTACTACCTTAATAGCCAAAGAAAATTGTTTTTGCTTTGGAAGTCAAACCAAGTCAGGCCGAATAGTGTACATTTTCTTTTTGTCACATTCACTAAGTTTATCTTTATGTTCTTCTTCTTGCCCGATTTATATTTCAGCATCTTATGCAATGACAAATTTACTTATTGAGTTTTTTTTATATTTTCTTACAGCCCAGGCCAAGAACTACTCTATGCTCTTATAGGGATTGAATATACCCATACTTAGTAATAGAGCATACTTAGGACAGTTATTGATGTTAGAAAGGTCTGGCAGTCCTTGGCAGACATTTTTACTAGACTAAAGGAATGATGATGTTTTTCGCGCGTATCTTGTATATATGTACGTTATTTGTTTGTAAATTTCTGTATTACCTCGTATCTTCCAAACAGTTGGATGAATTTTGACAGTTAAGGTATCGCTATTTTCGCCTTAAAAACCCAAGTGTCTACAAACTCAAACCTACCGACTAGGTTATCAAAAGAAAGTAAATTAAAAGAAGATTGCAGAAATAGACATATTCAAATTTAATTAGGAATAATAAATTGGTTTAACATGTTTTTATTTAGTATAATAAATGACTTTTCTTAGTGCGGGGACACTAAAAAGTTTGAAATAAAATATATAATTTAAAAAAATCGTAAAACACGACTGCGTTAAATAAAATCTGAAAATGGGGAAACAAGTCCAATAGTTTACATACAGAATTTAACAGTCGGAGCCCATTAAAATTTAGACCGGCTCCAAATCTTCCCAATAATGAACCCAGATTGTTAAAGTCGCTATGTAAACTACTGAACTTGTTTCTGTCTTTTCAAATTTTATTTAACGCAGTTGGATGTTGTGTTTTTTACTGCAGGTCTAAGGGAGTAAATTACGAAAATACTGTAATTAATTTTGATTTGAAGCATTTTCTGTTTTATGCAATGTTCATTATACTTTTGACCACTATTCTTTTTGGCTATAATTATCGTTTCATTTCTTCTACTTACTAAGGAAAAACTAACTACACTTAAAAAACTATTCTCATTAGTATAAGACACTTCGTTAATTGATTTCCATACCAAGTACCTTACTGACAGTTTCCTTGTTAATTTTATGCTTAGCTTTGCATGAATTATTTCCGACAACCAACTAACGTATTTCAATTAAATAATAATACCACATACTTCCTTGTGATTTACAAATTCCAGACGATTGATTACTCACATACGTTGGTCGCATCATGGACACAATGTACCTACTTTGAATTGAACTAATATAATAGTTTAATGTATACGTATAGTATTTAAACCATGAGCCCATAATGAAGCGAAAATATATTATTCTTTTATCTGCCTTTTTGAAGATTAACAAGTAAAATTTACAAAATTGAAAAAAAACCCCCGACAAATGCGATTTATTCCTTGTAAGCCGATTTTGGAAACTTAGCTATAAAATGTTCTCAATCAAGTTGGTTCGACAGTTTAGGGACTACGATGCCACTGAGAAACACACAGACGCACAGATAAACACTTTCAACTTATAATAATCCTTCTTAAATCAATATCAAAGTGATGGCCAAGGGCATCAGATGAGATGAAAGGATGCTTAGAGAACTATCATTTTTTAGCACAAATTTGTGGAAATATTTTAATTGAAGTTGAAATATTTGAGTTGACTTTGTTCTTTTGAGTTATTATCAATACTTTAAAGGTCAGACAAAAAGCATCGAAGAAATTTTGTTTTATTATGGGCTCACGGTCTAAGTAGAGAATAGATTCTAGTGTGAACATAACTATACACATTACAATACTTTGCAACGTGTATCCATGGCAACATCACGTGTAGTATACGATTTACGAGAGTAAAATATGAGTTTTATGTTGTTGTCGACATTAATATAGTAAATAACTGTACATATATTCACGATTGCTATTGCCGGTGCTAAGCTGTATAGTATGTTTCAAAAAAAGTCTTGTAGGTTAAATTACCAAATCATTCAAACAAATGTTTTTTAGCTCAAAAAGATCTAGAAGAGATATTTGCAGAAGATCTATAATTTAACAAACACACCCTTGGTCATATAAGAGTTAACTCGAACTCTTAATTGATAAGAAATATACTTTAAATTAAATAGTTCTCAGTTATAAAGACGAACTGCGATTTTACCCTTTACTCTATCGATTTGAAATTTGAAGATGTTATAGGTATTCCTATTATACATGCCCTGGAGACTTTCGAAAATGTTGTTAATTTTCCCAATTTTCCTTGTTCACATTCAGATACTTTTTCTTACTCCACTGTACCTGAAAGTGAACGATGAAAATTGAGAACATGATTTTCGAAAAATAAAAGTACCCAGAGCAGGTAGAATATGAATATCTATAACATATCCAAATTTCAAATCGATAGAATAAAGGATATAATTGCAGTGCTTGAAATACAATTGTAACTTTAACCATTCTTATCTGGAAAACCGCTTTTCTTTATAAATTTTTCTTCCACCAATGAATATTTTAAAGGATTCTTAAAAAAATTTCACGCCAATCAAAAGTGTGTATAAAACAGCCTTAAGTACAACAACTTTTATTTGAAACCTTTTTCTACATTTTACTTACTCTACATATTCCTTATAAAAGGATTCATGGAACGTACTATATAACAAAGTGTACATTGTACGTGTATGTGCAATGGTATTCGAATTGCAAAAAAAATATTACTACAAATTATTAAGTATATGAACTGCAGTATATAGGTTTCACAATGTGTCTATGTATATGGTATGTAATAAAGAAAATTAAAAGTTTACTCGTGATTTAGACAGTTGCAACTGAAATTCATTGCAACTAAAGGCAATAAGAGAAGAGACTAGATCGCATTTGGGCATCCATTTAATATTTCATATTTATTGCTATTTGCAAGTATTATTGGTAGGTACTGATTAAATTGCTTTCTTTTTTCGTTTACGCTTAACTGAAGAAGGTAGAGTGCCAAAGAAAAAGTAGACTAATATTGAATAAAATTTTAAAAAAACTCGTGTTGCCTGTGTAAAACAGTGTACGGATCCATTTCAAGTAACAAATAAACAGTCGAAGTTGATGAGCAGGGCTTTTGCAGTAATGTTTTAAACATAATAAAGTAATCAAAACTAGACAATTGAATTAATAATTGAGCTGAATTTTCTTGGTTTTCTTAGTCTCTCAGATGGTGGTAAAGTAGTAAGGAGTAAATATAGTTAAACAAACGCGATTTTGTTTTAACTGAATAATGAAATAATAGATTTATCAGATATTAACTATTAAATTCTCAATAATGTGTAGATCAATTTTTTTATTTCCACTTTCAAATACAATGTAGTCATCCTTTGAAGTGAGCATATTTGGAAATTCACTACATTTTAACTAATATAAACAAATCCTGATTCTATAAAAATCTGAAGTAGGAAACTAAAATTATGGCCTCCAGTTTATTTTGATAATTTTCTAATTATAATTTTATAGTGGATACCTATTTTCTGACGTCGATTTTAGTAAATTTTCAAGATAACACTGATTGATTTATCTTAATGCTGAATTCTTCCTTGAAAAAATAGGACTTTCTGTGAATCCTCATTCTAATATACTGTAGTACTGTCTATAAATTTTTGTATAAACCCCATAAAAGCAGTTAAATGCCTCAAATATTTATCTGTATGGAATGCTATATTCAGTACTTCTGAAGGAATTCTTTCGACGAGATTTTTTGTGAATTTATTTTTCCTCTGCCTTTCAGGTATTGAACTACGTAGAGTTAGTTTCAAAGTTCGATGGATTCAATTAATTTCAATTGAAATTTATTATTTTCTCCTACTTTGAAAGATGTGTTAAATTTCACTACATTAAAATGTATACAAATATTTAACTACTTTTGGGGAATAAGCCAATAAAAATAAGTTTCAAAGTTTATGAGATCTTGGCCTACTTACGACAGGAAAAGGGCGTCTTTTCAATTTTTAATAAAGAAAATAAAAACTGTTTTAAATGTAGCAGTTAACTTGTATATTTGAGTATGACATCTGTTTCACCATTAAGCGAATACAATAATAAATTAACTGGAAATTATCGGAAAGCTTGTTAAAAAAAATAAAACCCATACTGTACTACTTATTATATTATTATAAAATGACATTATTTAATCTACACGTGCGTGTTTCGTGCGTTACATTGCGTGCCTGAACATTAAGAAGTAAATACACAAACATTAAATAAAAAAAACATAATTATACATAAAAAGTAACGATTTTTTTTGTTCCATATATTATATTGATATCTATTTAAAAAAGTAATGCTATGTAGGTAATAGTAATGGAAACTGTAATACCTACCTACGTTAGAAAAGCATTAAAAAAAATTTTTTTTTGTGGTCATTCGAAATCTTTACCGTGAAATTACGATTTTCTTAAAAGAAAGAAATGCATTTAGTTAGTATCTTTCTCAAAATTAAGTTTTAATCCCCAAAATTTCTAAGTTCACTTTTATTTGACCGTTTTTCTATTAGGAATTTCTCAAATTACACAATATATAATACTTTTAAACGTAATTCCAACAATTTGTTGAACGTTTTCACACCATGTCGTCTCAAAGTCACCAGCCCATCGCAATCATTAATTAAATTAATTTTTTGTTCTGGCGGCGGGAATCGAGCCCTCTACCTTAGGCATACTGCGTACGGAATTGGTTACGCTTTAACCAACTGTGTTACTAGGGTTAAGGCGCGAGAGGTGAGGCAAGAAAATTTTATTTTGTGGAAAATTGATCGCAATCGTGAATAGACATTTTGTGTCGCCACTCAAATAAAACTATTTCAGGAAAAACTTAGTTTATTTTATTTTTTTTTTTTTTATTTAGCTTATCTTAAAAAAAAATTCTAAAAAACCTTCAAATAGAAAAATAAATACACAAGGCTTCACAGTAACACGTTACGACAAATTGACCAAACGATCTAATAAAAAAAAAAGCAACATTTAAGTTCTTCAGATCATTTTAGATTCATTTTGACAAACTATGTACTCTTTGACTATATAGATATTTATCAAAAAAAGTGTAGGTAAAATGTAGCACAGAGTAAAAAAAATATGTCGATTTCCTGAAAAAAAAATGTGTTTTTCGTTGTTTGCCATAATGATGATTATATGATAAACATGTTTGTGTTATGTTTAGCGTAGGTGTACTTAATGTAAAAAAAAAATTTTCACTGATTTTTATCATAAAACTGATCGTGATGGTGGATATTTTCTCTCCTTTTGTGTTATTTTTATAGCAAAATTTTGTAAAATACTGATAAAAAAAATGTAGGGAATCTATATAGCTATTTTCAACACTTTTATTACCTTGGTATGCATTTATGTAACGCAACCTTTGAACATTTACAAAGGACCTATGAAAATTCAATTATCTAATTTTAAAATTTGTTTAAGGTTGTTTGATTATCCTGACCAGGATTTTCGGGTTTATCGAATTTTGCCAGCTAAAACCAAAGACTCAATCAAATACACGCTTTTAGCTAGCTGAACTAAAACGAAAAAAAGATTGAAGAACAAAAGGTTAAAATAACTAAAAGAACGCGCTTTTGCAACTAGCTAAACTAAAAAGTAGGAAATAATTTCTATTAATAAAAAAACGTGATTCTAAAAAAAATACTTTAATCGTTAAAAAAGCGTGGGGTACTGTTTAAGATATTTTATAATGACTTTACTTTTACCAATACCTGTCAATAAAATATTTAAAATTATTGAAATTTAGCACCCCACACTTTTTTAAGATAAAATGAGTTTTTTTCTTAATCACTCTATTTGTTTGAACTTATTGAAATTATTTTCTACTTTTTAGTTTAGCTAATTATAAAAGCGAATTTTTTCAAACTATTATTTTTTTGCTTAAAATAGCAAAACATCAACTTATTTTATTTTCAAAATTAAATATTTCAATGAAAAAAAAATCAAAATAAAGAAATTTGATCATTCAAATAAAGTTCCGGCTATTTTTGAAAAATAAAAATATCTGGTTGTTAATGCGATTCTGACATTCTGACATCGGTTTCCAGTTATATTCGTAAAAATCTATTTAGTTTATTTTAAAAACTATCAGTTTTTTGCTAGTGTTTTTAGGGAATTTCTATAGGCACGAGCTCAGATCAGTTCACTTACTATAAATTTGTAATATCAAACTGAGTGTTCCTAGTGGTTAAACCAGAATTATACCTCTTATAATATTCATTGCATTTATAGTGTCTGTTTATGACATACACTTGTTAGAAGTTAAACATAGTAATTCCTATCTGTAAACGATATAATTCTTTAAAAAGTAAACAAAATCTGAATTGATCTTTAATAATCCTTTTAGTATTTTGAACAATTATAAGCGTATTTTTTTTTCAAATTACCTAAATCTGTAAATATATCCCCCTGATAACAAAGGAGAATTTCGCGTTAAACAACAGGCACAAGAAATTGTAAGTATCTGTTACACCATTATGTGTTAAGAAGTTATCGTGTGGTATTCGCTATCTTTTCCTGAAAAACAGCACACATTGGTCGCAAAGTTCGTTGATTTGTGAAAAAATTAGAAAAATAATTTGGTTTTCATTCAAATAAAGTTTTGGATAGCAGGATTCCCATTTTCTCGAAATATAAGTTGATTCATTTTAACTGAATTTATATATAACTCTAACAACGTCATGTTTATAAGAGGTTTTTTTTTTGTTATTAATATTGCCAACATTAAATTCTCTTCTTGATTTAATATAGAGATTATTAGATTTTTATTTAGGACAATCAACTTTATCAGACTTGTGCTATAAAATACTTGGTTTGTTTCAAAGCTTTGGCTTTGCCTTAGTATGAAATTATAATGTATTATATTTCGCTTGTTGTATTGTTTGAAAATTAATGTGTCTACAAAGTTTTGTTGTGAAGAAGTATTCTTGTGATATATTTTAATTTGATGTCCTTGTGTAGTATTATTACATTTTTTTAAATGCTTTTCATCAGTAAGGGAGAGTTCTTGTTGGTGTTTTGTAACACATCGTCAATGTGTATTTAGGTTGTGGTCTTCCTGCAATATTGTAAAAAAGTTTTGGATTATATGCACCGTAATAGTATATATGGTTGTAGTGAAAATGTTTAATTTTTATTTATTTTGTACTAGTCAAAGTTTTGTTGTTTAAAATTCTGTTAATATAGTTATTTCTCTTCAACTACAATGCTCTATGGTCATTTCTGTTCATCAATAAAATGTTTTAACTTTACAATATAATATCTCAACAATAAAAGACAAACAATTATAAGGATTGCTTTATCTAAATTTCAAAGAATCATCAATAATCAATTAAGCAAAATGTATAATCTCTAAAGCTGTCAAATGAAGTCACTGTATCTTTCAGGTTGGTCCCCTCTGGCCTATTGGCTGATGAAGACTGTCGATCACCGCTGTTTTTTAATGTTTTATGCCTGTTAATAACTACAATTTTAATTATGTGCTTGAGGTCTATAATAATTTTCCCAAATGCAGGTTCGACATTCTGTGTATAACATCGGATGAACACATATTGATACAAATCAAATCAAACAGTGTATTTTTTTAAAAGAATATTCGATAGAATATTTCTAAAAAATATACTAAATTCGGAAATTGAAAGTACTTAAAACAAGAACTTAAAAATAATCTTGATATTTTTGTGCATATTTTTTAAAGATTATTTACAGATTTAACTGTACTGATATTATCATGTTATTTTTTCAACTTCCGAGATATGATAAAAAAACAATTACAGAATATTGAATTGGTAGGTTAAAACTCTCTCATCATCAGAATGACAATGTATATGTATTATGTTACTCCAATCATCTTAGGGTATCACCTCGGAATCTAACGGAATAAGCTGAATTTTTGTACAAACCTTTATTTAGATAGTACAAATGCTGTCTCAAAAGTCACATATGATAACGTGTGCTCGTCTCGAATATCTCGTTTCTGCTGCCTTCAATCGTATTGAAACATGTTTGAAACTTGTTTTTGTACGTTAATACGTTTTGTACGTTAATAAATATATGGTATTAAAAAATTATTTAAGTAGTATTTAATCGATAATTAAGTGAAAAAATTATATAATAGACAAGGTCAATCGTGAATCCCAGTCGATTATGCGATTTTTTTCCATAATTATTCATGAAATATTACCTTAATAATTATTGAATATCTTATATTTATAAATATTGACCCAACACTGAAGTACGTAAAGCTGAGCGCAACACCTTCTGACCCCTTTATTTCAAGATCGGTTCAACATACAAAAAAAGTTTCAGGCAAAATTTGTAGCAAATTTTATCCTCTTCAACTTTTAGAAGAACGTTAATATGATGGACGGCAAAAGAAGAGATATTCACACAAATAAATGATTATCGAGATCTTTAACCTTAAATATCTAGCGACGCGCAAGCTGGATCAAATGTGACTTTTGAGACAACATTTGTACTATCAAAATAAAGGTTTGTACAAAAATTCAGCTTATTCCGTTAGATTCCGAGGTTGATCACTTATTTTGCCTAAAATGATCGGGTTATGTATACTACGCACGACGGGCTTGGTATATGATATGCTTGTATAGTATATAGGCAACCAGTATACAGTTTATATAATATATTATGGCTCTCAAGCTATATCAGTAATAACCAATCGACACATATTTCCGTTTACCCAAACAACAATTTAATACATGTGAAGTTAATAAATATCAAAAACACCCTCCTACCATCTAATAATACTTAATGCTTTTCACAATATTGTGAAAATTGTGAAATGCTTATACATAATGAAAAATATATATAAAAATCACTCCCAAAAAGGAAATCCTTTACTTAACAAAAAAGTTTATTATTTTTACCAAGTTACGGAGTGTTTTTCACCTTCATTTTTTTCTGAAAGAAAATTTAGATATACGTTGGTGAATATTCTAAAAATATATTCAGCTATTGGTGTTGTAAATTTTCTACATGCCCTTATCTGGGAAAAGTAGGGTCCTTAAACCCATTACATAATATTTTGCTAATCGAAATTTAATTATAGGAATCTAGTTTCATTTCGGATATCTTATGGATGTACGGGCACTAAGGCCATTTTGAATAAAAAGCTTTTTTTTTATATGAAGTTGGACTAAGTCTAAATCAATTCTGTAAACTTTTGGGGTAAAAAAATATTCTCGAAAATGCAAAAAAAATTTTCTCTACGATCAAGCTTGAGCTTGAATAGAGTAAAAAATAGGAAAACAAATTGTTCCACCAAATTTTTGACTCAAATACTGCTTCGTACTAAGCCTTCAATATTTTGAGACTGTTGAGATCGCTAATGGTTTGTATTTAATGTTAATGGCTTTCTCTACGGTATTCTAAAAAAGCAATTATTCTATTTACTCAATTAAAAATAAATAAGTTTATATTTCTTATCAATCTATTAAAAGAATATACGATTATAAGTTTTTTTTTCCTCCATTCAACTTACCAACATAATCCAATTTCATTTAAGCAAAAAAAAAAAAAAAAAAAAAAAAAAAAAAACATATTTTATTTTTATTAAAAAAACCTTCTAAGATATAATCAATTTGATTAGCTCGTTGTTGCTCTAAGAATAACATCGATTCATTGTAGCCTCTGTTAAGTCTAGGGTTTGTAGACATTTTAGTATGGTTCGAAATTTTACACTTTTTCAAATCCAAAAATTTCATAACCGACGATTTTTCGTGCACGGGTCTTAAAAATTTATGGAGGCAAGCTTAAAATTGATGAATATTTTCTTAATAATTTTTTGGTACGAGCTAAAAGTTTTAGTTTTGATCACTGAAGTTAAGCAACATTGGGTACAGTCCGTACTTGGATAGGAGACTGCTTAAGACATTTATTGCTGTTGCTTTTTTATTATTTATAATAGTTTTTTTTATATCCACTATATAAAATTATCTTATATTTATATAAAAATAAAAATATATAAAAAGTTATATTCTATACAGGGTGGGCCATTCAATTATGGATAATAGCTCGTTTTGTAACTAACCAATCAAAAAATAACTTAAACAAAAGTTGAAGATTCTGATGGAGATATGATGTTCTGACATCAGGTTGGATCTAGTGCTTCGGGTTGCGTTATTAGTCAATGTACATCCTAAAAGATAAGAGATAGATAAGAAGAGTTTTTGTACATACATTGTATCCTGAAGTTCTCACGAGTATGAATATTTAAAAATAACTGACAAAAATGAACGAAAACCTTTTAAATATGTTTCTTGACTATTACTCCTATAATAAAATATCAGCAGCGAAACGTTGGCGGATATGATAGTATGTAAATAATTTCATTTTTCAAATTATGAAATTTTAATTATTCATACTTAATTAATAAAAAAATTTTAAGTTTTAATTTTCACTTCTGTCGGCAGTCTCCATGACTGCCCCTGACAGACAAAACCCTGAAAACAACGTAATAATTTTTAAGCTGTTCTGAAATAATTGGCAAATACTACGTCTGATCCTAGAGCTATTTGTGCTCACTGCGTATGTACATAAAAAAACAAAAGTTTAAAAAAAAAACGATGACAAACTTCCGATATTATTTATAAAAATAATAAAAAAACTTCGATCAATTTCGATATAGGTTAAATACGTATTATATTTTATTGTAACTGAACATTATTGAAATTTCATGGACGTGACATATTATGACAAAGTCTTTAGCATTTGGTTGGTGTGATTTAATCGTATATAACATATAAATGGCTATACCTACAGTTAAATGGATTTTTAATAATAGTCGCAGCAATAAATGTGTGATGATAATAATCAGGTTTTTGATTGAATGAATGAAAAAAACGTGTATAAATGTTTATTAAATATCATGTATTTATTATGCTATGTTTATTTACAGGATAACGTAAAAAAAATTTTTTTTTCATATCCTATTGTAGCCGTTGGTTCTCTAGTACCTAATTTAAGAAAATTATTCAAACGTTTTTTTTTCTGTCACAAGTCAAAAATCTTATATATTTATAAATATCAATGATCTTGGAAGTGGCTCCAATGATTTTCATGAAAATGAGTATGCAGGGGTTTTTTGGTGCGAAAAGTCGATAATAGTAATTGATAATAATAATAATAGCGATAAAATTTGTGTCTTTTTAACTAAAAAAATACCGAGCAAAGCTCGGTCATCCAGACATTGAATATATAACACGTAATAAAAATTTAAATAGAAAATAATATTGTAGATGTCATACGTACAAACAGACTATTTATAAAAGTTCGGGGCGCTCAAAAATAAAAATTAAGTTGTAAGGTACCATCCGAACAAAAATAGTTACATAATATATTGAAGTGCTTCGAATCATTGTTTATATTTTATCTTAAGCGAATCAAGCCTTTACAAATGGTCATTATATCTCCTCTCTTTGTGAGTAACACTTTGAAAAGAACTGGTTTCTAACTTGAGAAGGTCAAAAACCAAGAAAAGAACAACTAAGGGCTCTTTTGTATAATTAAACTGATTTCTGGATTAAACGGATTAACTAAATGGCTTATCGTCAATTTTATGAGGTTGTTTTTTGTCATTTGGGCATTGAACTTCGGCTGAGGGACGAAAAACTTTAGTATATTTGATTGTAATAATAAGTTTTAATAATTCAGTTTATTCTTTTACTTTTTATTTATTCGATTGTTCACGTGGAAACAGACGTTGGTGAAAAACATGTAATAAACTTCGAAGCTATTAATTTAAAATTACAAATTGTTAAATTCATTTTTGTAATAAATTAGATTGGCTAGCTATATTGGTTGTGTGCAGAACTGTGTTAAGCGCCACTTATGGAAATATTGATAAAATCTACATCCTTTTTTTTCATTATTAATATGAACTTTCACAGAAAGATTTCATCATTTATTTAATACTAGAGTGATACCCACCCGCTTCGCTGGGTTTAAAAGTAAAGATTGATAAAGATTGCTCTCGCGTATCCCCTTTCTATAACACTCGGAATAATGGTAAGGATTGTTTTACACTGGTAAAATATATGTATGATTTTCTATTTTTTTAAATGTATAATAGTCGTAATTATTCATTGAGTATATCAGAAAAGATAGCCGTGAAATATTTTATATTGACTATTTTTACAGAAATCTGTAATTTATGGTAATGTCAAATAAAAATAATTTTTAAATTTGATTTTTTTTATTAATACATCTTTATAAATTATATCTCATGTGTTATTCTGAAGTATGAGCTATATTGCTGTACAGTTCATTAAAAACCATTCGCTAGTTTAAGCGTGAAAGCGTAACAAACAAGCAAACATACTTACTTTCGCATTTATAATAAGTATATAGAGATAGAGATTAAAATCATATTACTATTTATGCACAAATATTGGCAATATTGTTTCATAAATGATGAAATAACTCTGTGAAATTTTTTTAATAATATAATGAAAAGATATAGACGCATTATATTTGGATCTGCACGCAATCAAAAGGGTGGGAAGATTGTATAACCGCAGGGAAATAATAAAATTGCAATTATTAATCATAAAAAGTGTAAAATACAGACTTTTTTATTAGATTAACAGTTAATCCGAATGAAATATCACATAAGTTTCAGCCCAGAACAATAAAATTACAAGTGTTTCAAAATATTTCACCAATAATGGGAATGGGAATTTCTCTTTAAAAATAATGTTAAGTGACGAATTTTTCTTCAATATTTGAATTTATTCCCGAATTTAATAATTTATAACAAACGGGATATTTCAATTTTTAATAAATAAGGTAATATTAAAATAACAATTGTATGTCAATAGAACACGCTTTTAATGAATAAATAACCTTTTCTAAGTTCTTTACTGGAACTGTTTTTGAGTACAACGTGGATCCAAAAAAAATATTATTATAAAAAACGAAATGAGTACTTCAAAAATAAGTACTTTTTTAATTCAAAAGCTAGATTTCAAGATGTAATTGAAAAATAATTTAAGTACATAGAATTTAAGTCTTAAATTATTAAAGTGATGAAACAAATAAAAAGAAATGTTCTTATCAATACTTATATAAACAGTTTGATTTATGATGAGAACTTTTTAAGCGCCAGTTTATGTGAACAATGTTCTGTGCTCAATTCAATTGCTTTTTTTCTCTCTTTTATGCTTATTTAAAGTGGGTATTAAAAAAAACTTACATTGGGTATTAAAATAAACAGATGCGTTAATTAATTTTGTTTGTGTTTTTTTTGTTGTTTTATTCTTTTAATTGAAGAGTATAATATATATTTGTGTTCCTCTTTTTAATTAAAATGAGATTGCAAACCTGTTGAAAAATTGATGATACTCTTAAGAACCTAATTGAATAAAAAATACTCTCGCACCAGGAGTCGAACCAGGATTTCTTGGATTCATGCTAAGGATCTTAGCCAATTCGGCCATACGAGCTCTAAGCACAGTTAAGTAAAAAAAACGTGAAATTACCATCTTACTGTATGCCAAAATATCATTTTTTTGCGGTATTTAAGACTCTGCGTATATCCAAAATTGCCCGAATTGACCTTCAGGTTTTCAAATTTGTAAATAAGATAAGAAAGTTAGCTCCTCTTTCCTCTTCAAAATGTCGAAATATCGTGTTTTTCGCGATGTTGAAACCGTTAATCAACACCACAACCCTACTAAAAAGTTAATGTTTCGAAAATTTGTATATCACCGGAGTTAATGGTCAAGAAGCGTTATTTGGTAATATCAATTCACCAAGCCCCGTTCCGTCCTTTTGTGTAATTATTTTATTGTCTAAGCATCAAATAAATATCTAGAGAGGGGAAAATATAGCCATAATGATTGAATTATGTTGCGTTGCGCATAGAGTTTAGAAAAACCAATTTTTTCATATAGATAACAGCATGTTTATAATTTTCTTAACCTATACATAAAAACAACATTACATCCATGTGAAAATTTAAAATTTCATTAATATATTTCCGAAACGTGACATATAAACGAATTATTTAGGAAAAAAAAGTATTACTTACTCTCAATTTTTAATTAAAACAAATTAATGCCTAACGCGTGCTTGAATGACGTTTAGGTATATCGTTTTCTTCGAACAATACATTTACGATAAACGATGGATATATTCGTAAATTAGTCTTCATTTCTTTTTGTTTTTTACAATTTTTTTTCATGCGACTTAAACTTTAATTTTTATGCAGATTGAAAAAATTCGACGAAATTTAAATGGAGTTTTCTTTCAGTTCGAATTCACTATGTTAATACAACACTTTAAATTAAACAATTTGAATTATTTAAAGTTGCAATATTATGAGTGGACATCGTACAAGATTCATTTAACAAAATTACTTGCAAAGATTGAACTTTTTCACTGTACCTGTGATATATTTAAGTAAATAACAAAAACATACAATGTTTTTATATTTACATTTCTGATGTTATTAAAATTATTAATTAATGATCATATAAAAAGTTGTTAATTTACTTATACAAAAAAATAACATCTCTTAATGATTTTATATAATTATTAAGTGGTGAATGAAATATATACAATTATTATTATTATTATCTGTGTTATTTGTTTTTTAATGTGTTTTTATAACTAAGTACTACAAGTTATATTATACTAAGTACTAAAGTAATTTTTAACAGGATTTTTAATTTTATTTAATTGAACTTGTTGAAGTGTATGTCCTGTTTGTTTAAGGAATTATAATATCAGGATGTAATTTATATGTAAATATATGGAAATAATTAATAAATTAAAAATATATACGTACTTTAACTCGAGAATGTATTGTATTGGCGAAAGAGAATGAAATTTTTTATCGGTTTTATATTGACAATGCCTAAAAGTCGATTCTCTTTTTTTTAAGATACTTATTCTGCTATTTGGGAAACCGGGTCAGCTAGTCAACTTTGAGTAATGAAGACGTTTTGATACTCCGCATCCCAATGATTCCCAACCTTTCGAGTTTAAACGACTACAGTTTCCAGAATGGCTGACTTTTCCTATGACTATAAACAAATTCAAGGGGCAGTAATTAAATGTTTGTGGTATTAAGGTTTTTGTCTTGCTATAGGCATATCGACAGAAAATTCTAAATTTGTGTATACTAATTAGGAAAATAATAATACATTAACCAAAAAAATTTACCAAGTCGATTGACCGTCTCTAACTCGAGTTAAATACAATTAAAGTTCGGATAATTAACATGGAGAGCATAGGAAAGGTTGCGTTTTTTTGTGTTTTTGACAGGTTTTTTAATTTTAAAAACAAACTAGATTTAAGATATTTTCAAAAAACTAACTGAACATTCATGACTGGGCATGTGAGTTTAAAAAAAACCAAAACTATTGACCGCTTCATTCTTGAGATATAGTCACTCAAATATATTTAAACAGAAACAATTATATTTAGAGTATAAGTAGTGTAAGAGAGATGTCTATTATATACAGAATTACAGATGTTTATTATCATGCTATTATCATACAGAATACGTGATAAATGGACAGTTGAGTTAAAAGCATGTTAAAATTAATACTTATTTGAGTGTGTTAAACATATCTATACGTACATACCACTGCTGTATGATGTAGTACACTATTGTTACAATATTGTACAAAGACAATCACCTTAATATAGAAAACCCATGTTCCTCGCATGGCCAATTGTATGTTGCCTTGTCCCGTGTTGGAAAACCATCTGCTCTGTTTGTTTACGCGTCAGGTAGATAATTTGTTTTTGAGTAATGTTACAATAGTATAAATATTGATAAATATCAACATTAATATTTGTACGATACTAACGTCACTCAATTGTTTTGCTTTCCCGTAACCCCTCTCTTTTACACTTAAACTTATCGTAAAAGATATTTACACTATCGAATCTTCTGTATGGGAATATAGAAAAGTGTTGTTTTTAGTTTCAGCCCAAAACGAAAGTTTTTAGAAATGAGGCCAAAGTGTAAAGTACCTAAAATGCACTCATACGGAATCCTAATATTTTGAATAGAATATTAAATAAATAAATTTAAACAAACTAAATAACAAAATATATATATTTTATTTAAATAGGTTAATAAGATAAATATTGTCAATTATAAATGAAATGAAAATAATTTATTATTGTTATGAAAATCAATTTTCTCTTATAAATTTATTTCGAATACAATATAGAATTCAATGACCATCAAAAATAAACATAATAATATGTTTTCCTTTAAATTATTTATATTTCCATTATTTTTATACCATCGATCAAAAATAATGCTGCATCTATCATTGGAAATATTTATCATTAATGTTCCGAATACACAAAACCACTATTTAAAGCAGGCATGAGAGTTATTTTAAGTCGAAGTCACCATTATTATAACTTTATTGGGTGCCATAAACTATATTGTGTCCACATTGGTCATAGAGGAGGAATCAAGACGGGTATACGTCTCTTCTACCTATCTCAGTTTCTCTAATAGTAATGAGATAAGTAGAAAAAAATATTGTCTCTCTGTCTTACTCGTATTTCTGGTTGTCACTGGTTAGGGTATTTACTGTCTTACTCGTAGGTTAGTTACAGAAGTCTGAGTGTCTTCTCTAAGCCACGTTTGCCCATGCCTGTCTACATGAGGTTAAATAATTGAATCGAACATTATTGCTGTGGTAGAAAGTAATAATAATATAACTGTATCATTTTAGTTTATTGTACTGGCTTAACTTTTTTAGTTGCTTGCTTAATAACCAAGTCAATTTTGTTTATATAAACCCAGCAAGATTGCTGGTTTGAAAAACTCATTCTGTTTTACTGTTTGTAACGCACGTTGGTCGGCTTGATGTGTTTTGACTGGATTGCTGGCTTATAAAGCTTCCACTTTCTTTTCACACACCCAGTTTTAAGCTTGATGGTTTAACCTGTACTTCCTTAGGATGTCGAAGAAATTCGTTTTTTTCTACGGAAAGTTCTAAAAATCGAGGCATTCTGATGTTTGAAAGACGACGATGTGATCGGTAATATTATGTTCCTTTTTCAAAAAAATAAAATTCCATATTCTCCTTAATTCTTCTCATACACTAGTTTATTTCTCGCACCAAATTATCGATCTACGTGGATTGCTGTTAGTGCAAATACGGATTTGTTTTACAAACGTTAGTAATTCCCATAATTAGAAAATATTACAGAAAAAAATTTATGACATAGCAAGATTTGTTTTTCTTACATTCTGCATTTATATAAATGAGCTTTTCTGAAGACAAAATTTACGATTTTTGATCGAAAATTCCGTTCATATTGTCGAAAGTATTTTGTAATTTGTGCGTACATCGCCTACCTTCTTCATTCGTCTCATAAGTAATTATTATTATCATTCAAGTAGAAACCTATTATATATAAATAAATAAATGGCATTGAAAGTTCGATGTGCAAAAATCATTATATATAATCAAATTGAAGAAATATCAATTCGTATTTTAAACAGTGAAATTGTATGTCTACTTCAGAACGATATTCCCAAGAAGGGCTGGTATTGTAATTCTTTTTTGTTAATAAGGAATAGCTAGGTTTTTTTTTGCTTTAATAAGATAATATGGAACTCTTATGTCATATGGCATCATCGTATATGACGTCAAATACCATGTCCGATCTCTCTGTCTAATTAGTAGTTTAAAATTCTTATACGACTCATATTTCTTGACTGATTCTAATTTTAAGGCCATTTTGTATCATCTCTTTTATCATATTTTGTTAAGACAGGCGACAAAAATATCATCGATATTCCCGTGAACAAATTTGAGTGTCGAAGAAAAGTTTCGCTGACATTTTCAACGGGCTTTTCACCTCGTTTGTAAATTTATTTATTTGAATTCATTCAATTCACAAGGCATAATCATCATAATAATAAAATATAAAAAGGAATTTCTACTCTTCAATAATGTCCTTCAGAGACTGTGAAGACTGTGATGATGATTTCCTCTTCAATAAATACAAGAAGAGAAGCAAGCATATTTCTCGTTTAATATAAATCAACAAACCATTATATACATACATACATACATATACATATGGTATAGATAGATGTATAATGGTTTATCTCTTCTTTATAATGCTTAATTCAGTGTGGCATTTTAGCAAAGTTGTAGCTGTTATATTATAGGAGTTGTAGTAAGTAACCCTTATGTTATACAACCATATTTATCGCTTCAAATCATATTTCGTTAAGATTAAAGGGAATTCTGTAAATATTGAATGTTCAAAATTCATGAACAAAGAAAATATATATCAAGATCTACCAAATCGTTATATAACAGCAACAAATAAAATAAATCTGTTATAAAATTCCAAAAATAATATCTAGTCAAAAGAATAGACTTTTGTCCACTAAGTACACACATAATGTGTAAATAACAAAACATACAATTAATTTTAATAAAATTTAAGGATCATTAATATTTTTAGATCATAATTTTCATAAAACTATGGCATCCTGTCACGTGACAGCAAACACAACTCAGATTACTTTCATGGTACTACTAAATGATTATATGTCATGAATTGACATCATGCAGGATGCCATTATACTCTACACTGTTTTAGTACTAAATTTGAAATGGTTTTTTTAAAACGCCAAATACGTAAGGTAAATAGCTTTCTTTCTTGGTGTAAATCAGTTACTAATGTAACCTAACCCATTTTTCATAAAATTTAACACAAATGCATATTTTCTGCACAGAAATAAATTTTCTTTTTTCAAATAAACCCTCCAACAGGTTTTCGTGAAGGTTGATGAACAGAATGTGCCATAAAATGATTATATCCAAAGTTTCACTTTCCATTATATTCAAAAGTTTATATTAATAATTTTTTTACAATTTACTTACTTGTATATGCCTCAAATAATGTGTGAAATCAGAATGACTGGTCTTTTTTAGGGAGAAATTTAAATACTAACAAAAACATCCATCCATACACACAATTCTAAAATTGGTATTCATCGGTTCAGGAAACGTCAAAATGTGCTATTTTTTCAATCTCCTTTTTCAGTCGTTTAGCTACGCAGCTCCTGTGCTACGGAATTTGGTTTACCTCATGTTGAATTGATAAATATTAGATTGGAATAATAAGAAAGTATAAAAAAAGCTAGAAAGAAGGAATAAAATGGCAAGAATTTAGTGAGAATGTGATTTAAAAGATGTAATATAAGATAAAATAAATGAACAGTGAAAGCAAAATTTTTCACTCTGGCACTAAATAATGTTATTTCTATTTCATTGAAAACAAATGCACATAGATTATCTATCTACTTACCTTCTAGACCGTAAACTTTGTCTTCATGTCGAGTTGGCAATATCTGGCGAGAAATACAGAGAAATTCAAGAGAAACTACAGGGAAATTATCGAGAGACTATGGAGAGGTACCGGCAACCAAGTTACTACACATTTATTATTCTTATATTAATTTTGTTTTTTGCGGTTATTTTCTATTTTTTGTGTATAGAAATATTTCTGTATTCAATAGTTGACGAACTCTCTTTACAAGATTGTATGTATAGTAACTAACGATTGAAAATCTTTCACTTAGATTATTAAATATCCTCCTTGTAAGTATTCCTGTTCGTCTGAGTTATCGCCTATCCTTATGTTATGATCTTTGTACAAATTCTTTGTGAAAGCTTCCTTTATATTAATCAAATTCATATGAAAATAAAGTTTTATTTTGGAATATTCTGATATATCCAAAAATATGTGTTCCTTTTTGATGTGACCTTTGAATGTTTTGTTTGATTTCAAATGGGCTTTTTCAAAACAAAAATTTTTTTATAATTTTTTGTTAGGAATTTTTTATTCAAAACATTATTAATATACAAAAAGTTTATTTTAAGAATTAATTTGGAATTTATGAGAAATTATTTTATGAAAATATGAAAAAAAAATTATTTCGCAATACTTTTAAAATTAATTTTTACAAAGCTGTAGGATAATTATTTCAAACAAAAATAATCTTAAAAAGAATGTATAAATATGTACTATACTTTGTAATGTTTAAAATTCACATTTTTACATGCGATTTATACCTTTTTAACCGACTTCAAACAAAAAAAGGAGGAGGTTATTAATTCGACTGTTTTTTTTTATGTGTGTTACCTCAGAACTTTCGACTGGGTGAACCGATTTTGATGATTCTTCATCTATTTGAAAGCTGGTGGTTCCCGTGTAGTCTCATTTCATTTTGGTCTAGTTCTGACAACGGCATCCATGATAATACCATAAAAATTTGCATTAAGTATGCACGACAAGAGGACGAATAACTCAATATCACGCCAACCGTGATACCATTTTTTTCAATTCTCTTTAATTAAGATTACTAGACAAGATATTTGTCAATACATATTTAGTTTACGCCTGTGTGTACATATTATATCAAAATATAGTCGAATAGACCATGGTATAAATATCGTGTGCATGATTAAATGTAAACAACAACAATAAGTAATTGACCGCATGTTTAATTTAACGCAAAATTTGATAGTTAAAAAATGTAGGTACACTCCTTTTAGGAATAATATTTCTCTATAATTAGCCAGTAATCTAACCACGAAATATTTTTTGTTTCTTTCAGGTATGTTTGGTTTATCTTTGCAGTGACATTCAATAAACTTTATATCGTTACAAGTAAGAATTTCATAAATCGTATTAAATAATTAAATTAATTAATTTAATCACCGGAATTTAGGATTCACAAACTCATACTATTATATCAATATTTATTCTTGACTTATTAATATTAATTCTTGATAATTTAATACTAGTTTTGAATCTTCAAGTTGCTTTAGTGGAAAATAAAGAAGAATTAAAATTTAAATAGAAATGTTTTTTAAAGGACAAGCTTTTATTGTTCTAAAAAATAGAAAGTATTTATTTCTGCATGACTATTTGCCCAAGTTTTAGGTGCTCCTTTTTAAATAATACCTGAACCTTTAACAAATAGTATGAGTGGTTCATAGAAAAAATTATTTTCTACTTTTTAGTACAATAAATGCTTGTTCTTTAAAAAGTATTTTTTATTTAAATTTTTTATGAAAACTGAAAAAGGTATGTGTATCAACTGTAGTGGTAGCAATGGGAAAATCAGATCATCCTTATCATAAAATTGCATATGTTATTTGTATTCTTCTCAGCAAAGCTTCTCATTCGATAAACATTATGGTAGTGCATTAAAAATAGCTAGTCACCTATATTTGGCGATCCACCATGCTGGATTTAGAATGACGTCACTTAGCTAAACATGTATGCAAAATTTCAGCTCAATCGGTTGAGGATAACTGCTTTTGAAATTCAGTAGCAACATTTGACTCGAATAAATATACATAAATAATATAAACGTCCATGAAGTTAAATAAAAAGTTGTAAAAATATCACCGATTAACTCAATTTCACTTTTCCCATGAGCTTATATATATATGAGTAAAAGTAATAATATCTAAAGATAATTTCTGTAAATCGATTGCTTTTCTTGAAAAAATTTTCGATTTACAATAAATTTACAAGTATGAGTACCCACTTATAGAATGTTATTTGTGACCTAACAAGTAAAAGTTCAAATTCAATATTATTAACTGAGTAGTATAAAATAATTCGATTAGTTTGCTCGTTTGCCCAATATATCTATCTATACCTAAAATTCTTATTTAATAGATAGAATACGGTAGGCACTATATACAGAATGTAACAGTACTGAATTTTATTATGGACCAAGAAGCGTCCACAGAACTTTCAGAATATCTCTCACATTGATGAAAAACCATCAAGACTGCTTGTATTCACGTTTGTAAAAAAAGTTTATCGCCATGATTGCCTGGATTCCATTTGACCCCATGAGAGGAAGAAGTAATTTTTTATAGGCAAATGCACTTTTTTTATCCATAGTGATCAAATCGATGTCAAACAGTGCTGGATTACCCATTAGACCGTACTAGGCCATGGCCTAGGGCCCCCGACGGGCAGGGTCCCGCACGAAAATCTGATATGATTATTTTTGAACAAAAATTTTCAATTTCAAGTTATTTTTTTTTTCAAATTTCGAAATGAGGCTTATTATAAAGTTAATGATTCAATATTTAGTTCATTTTATTTCGTTTATAACCTTGGAATGATATGAATAGGCTATACGAATGCTATGAATACGCAAATAACGATTAATTTTACAATTATTCAAAAAAAAGGGCCCCAAATTTTATTGGCCTAGGGCCCCCGATGGGCTTAATCCGGCACTGATGTCAAATTTAAGAGTTAAAAGTGTTATTCAATCATAAGATAAAGAAACACATTGTACTTGGGTAAAGACAACAAATAGAGCGATCATTCGGAAATCCAATTTGAAATCCCTCTCAAAGGGTTGTTGAAAGATCTCCGGAATTCATTTGGTTTTGATATTGCTTTTTTTCGATTTTAATATTTAATGTTCATAGATAAAATACGATTTTCCAAATCTTTTCCACATTTTTTGACGCCATCATTGATCCTTTAGCAAAAAATTTCCATTTTTCCCAAAGATATGCTATGGGTGATGCTTTACCTCTCAAAGAAAAATGAACATATTCCCAACGTAAGATATAAATTTCTTTGAAATGAGCATCCATCAGAACATACTCTAAAGACCAAATTCTGATTGCTGTGTTTAATTGTTTTCATTGCACAAACTCTCACCAGGTCTTGGTTTCTTAAAAATACAAAAAAAAATATTATGATTATTCAATTTCGTTTTCTTTGATTCCATTAAAATATACCAAAATTTTGTTAAATTCTTTTTTGTGGAGAAAAGCTTTATTCCAACTAATTTAATATTTTGTACCTTCTTTACATTTTTCGATGATTTATTATAAAAATGCTAGCTATCAATATAAAACCGATTTCTGAATAAAAAGGCTTTCATGCTTAGTACTTCCTGTACACATTTTCTACAATATTATTATACCAACTTTAAAAATGACATTTATGTCCCAAAGTAATAAAAGAGAATGTTGTTACTAAGCTCTTTAAAAAACTTAGACAATTATTCCGAATGATTCCTCTTTCTCGAATTTCAGTTTACACAAACTACTTATTGTCAGTCTTATTATTATAAGGAAGGTTTGTAAGGTTGGTATGCTTTTATCATAATAATAATAATATATTATCAGTAATAATAATAATAATTTTTTATATATATTTTATTTTTGTTTTTAATGATGATTCTTCCATTTCCTAGAGAATTTTCTATTTGAATTGTGACATCTTTACAGTAAAACTTTGTAATAAAAATAAATTATTATTATTATTCAATATGTGTTAGACATTTTATTTACACTTTGAGTACCTGTGATAAAATGATCTTAAAACAGTTAACAAAATTAAGTTTTGGATTCAAAATATTACTTATATTTGACTAGCAAATAACCGCCTGCTTTGCTGAGCAATTTCTCCTTTTTAAAACAAAGACTATCACGTTATAGCCTTCACCTATCCTCCTTTTTGTTCACAATTTTATGGATTTTAATTTTTCGGTGGGGAACACTAACTTTTTTGAAAATGGAGTTTTGCCCATGATACTCGCTGACATTGTAGTTTTATTTAGGTCCAATCATTAAATTAACCTGATTTTTATACTTTTTGGATGAAAATTACCCCATCCAATGAGTTTCATGAAATTCCAAAACAAAATATTTTTTCCGTTTTTCTCGATTTTTCAAAGGGAAACATCTCCCCTTAAAAAAATTGCAAAAAATCGAAATTTTTTTTTAATTTCCAATTTCGATAAAACTGAGTATATAAGGTAATTTTGACCCCAAAAGTACAAAAATGGGGTGCATTTGTTGACTGATCGAATAGTTTTTGAGATACGGACTAAAATCGATTCAAATATTGCGATATCTCAGAAACTCTGCAGCCAATCATTAAAATAACCTGATCTTTATACTTTTTGGATGAAAATTACCCCATCCACCAAATTTCATGAAATTCCAAAGAAAAATTTTTTTTGCGTTTTTCTCGATTTTTTCGAAGGGGTACGTTGAGACGATACTCATATTTTGGTTTCACACAAGGAGTTTCGGCTTAGGCTACATTATACCCACCGAACAAAAGAGAAAAAATTTACAAAAAAAAAAAAAAACAAAAAAAAAAAAACAAAATGTCAGTAAAATATTTAAAATTTATTTAAAATTAAAATACAATTTTTTTTTCTCATTACAAATCATAAAAATAAAAAAATGGCCGAAAGTTGATACCCGGATGGCCAGGCACACGACGCACAAACACAGAATCGCACGCAGCATCGCAGGCGGTAAACACGGCGCGAAAGGTCGTGATTGGATCACGGCGGCACCAGGCACTAATAATAAAACAAAAACAACGAGTCAACAAGTGACCTGATGGTCTTCTTGATAAAAAAAGGATACTTACTTTTAACCTTTGCATCGAGCAAGTGAAGAGCTCGGAATATATTCATTCGTGGTGAAAAATAAAAATAAAATAGAATCGAACATAAATTCAATTGGACCGACATCGTGATTAAAATTAACCAATCGTCAACGATTATTAAACCAAATAAAATAAAATCGAACATTAATTAAAATTGGACCGACATCGTGTTATAGTTAATGAATCGACAACGAATGATTAAACTGAAACAATAAAACAAAAAAAATTAAAATAAAAACGATAAATATTCACGTGGAGTACCTGCTGAGACCAGTTACGAGTGGGCGACCGCATGGTCATATCATCCTTTTTATTTGGAAATTCAACATCGCCCATCAGCGGCAGCACCACCGCATGCAGGCCGATTCGATCAACACAAATTATTGAGAAAAATCTGGAATACCTCAAGGATCACCTGGTGATTCCGCTGTGTGCTGCTGCGTTTCTCTCCTGGCCGTCCGGTTGTTCAACCCCGGTTCCATTCATGAATGACTATGTAAGTTGTATTTATCTTTTCCTCTTTATCAATTAATTTGCCGGCCAAAAGGACATAATCTAAAATAAATTGGAAAAGTGACGTTAATAAAAGGTTGGAGGTTTTAACAAACATTTTAAATTTAGGAAATAATATTAGTTAAGTTTTTTTTTAATTACCGTGTGTGGTGATTCCTGGTGCATCCATTAATCAAGCCGTCGAGTGGCCCTTGTCACATTGGTGCTGGCCAATAGCCGCCTATTAACGACAAGGGACAGCCACTCTCCATTTCGCGGCACCAGGTGGTGGTGAAGTCGATCTAATTGATTCGAAGATCCATACATCTCGCCCGTACTGTTACGGCAAATGGCTCTTGACCGAATGTGTATATGAATATATCTTTCTATTCATAGAAAAATAATATAATAATATATCTGTATGCACCCTTACTTTTAAAAGAAGCTCACCAGGAATCATCATTGTCAATATTAGTATTAAGTTATGTTGTCCTAAAACAAGCATTAAATTTTTTTATTTTATTAAATACAAAAACCTAGGTTATGTATCTACTCATTCACATGTCAAAATAAATTATGCTAAATTTACCATTGTTTTGCAATATACGTTTGATAAAACCGAAAGAAATGTAATTATGAATAGTAGAAACGTTTTACAAAAATTTTACAAAAAAAGAAATTGAATAAACAGAATATTGAAATTTAATTGAGATTACTTACGTTTGTTCAAATCCATATTGACACTTAAGTCGTTCACAGTAGAACCAACATCACATAACAATTATTGATTTAGTAGATCTCCATTTGAATTTAGGCGCCATATCCCATCCGATTCTACAAAAAGACTTCCACTGCGACACCTTCATAGTTCGTTTCTCTTAATTAAATTGAGAATCGTTTTAACGTACCCCTTAAAAAAATTGCAAAAAATCGAAAAATTTTTTAAATCTCCAATTTCGATAAAACTCAGTATATAAGGTAATTTTGACCCAAAAAGTACAAAAATCGGGTGCATGTGTTGACTGGTCGATTAATTTTTGAGATACGGACTAAAATCTACAATGTACATAAAGAAAAGAAAATCTACTATGTAAAATTGTATGTACCTCTTCTTCCAAAATACAAAATTTAAAACTGTTCCACAAAATATAGAATTTGTTATTTCGCAACATATATCTATGTAAATATTGGAGAAGGCCGATAATATAAGAAGATAAATTGAACTGTTCAATTAACAAGGTATATGCTAGTTTTCTTAAAGTAAAAGATTGCAAGTTAGCCGTTTATTTTAATGCTTTGGTTAACACCGCTCACCTTTATTATTACACCGCTCTGGTTAGTAATATCAAAAAAATGATATTATATATAATTTTTATAAAAAACTATTTTAAGTAGAAAAGCTAAAAACTTAATCCAAGTTTATTTTATGAAATAAAATAACAAAAAATTAATTTAAATATTTTATCTAGACGGTTAACCCAATTAACTTTACTGAAAGCTAGATACTATGTACAAGAAATTAAACCCATAATTATTATTAAAACAAAATGCTTTAATTCTTAAACATACAACGCATACCCTTTTGACTATTGTGGTTACAATACCTTTTTATCTTTCGAAGAAGAAGATTTAGAATATTTTATGGTTACATACGGATGGGAATATAAATAAACAAACAAGAAAAAGCATCAACAAACATGTTTATGAAAGTAAAAAAAAAAAAATTAACCTTTAAAACATTATCACATTTTGTGTATGATAAATGAATTACAAAATTAACTTAAAACATATACAATATCAAAAAATTTATTTACTCATAAAATATTATAGAGTGAGCAAAATAAACAACTCATTTCAAACTTGTTTCGCTATTTCTAGAATCAATCTTCAAGTTTTTAACACGATTTTAATAACTTTACATGTATCTATGAATCTGTAAGGGTAAAGGAATTTTTCAATTTAATGATTTTTCAGATTTTCAATTCCACGTGGATTTTCTTATTCGAAATTCAGAGATTTTACTGCATGTAAAACTAGTAGTTACAAAAATTGTAGAAGAAAATAATAAAAAAATTAAATCCATGAGACAGATGTCGCCAATTTATTGATATTGTAACCGTCTATAGAAAACCATTTTTCATAATTCTTTTCCAAGCTATTTTAAACGATTTGTAAATGTATGTTATTCTAAATACTATTATAAAGCATTTTCATCCGGCTTCATAACACATTTAACTTCCAGATAAACTCATAATAAAAACCATTTAACATAAAGAGCAAACGAATAACTACAGACTAACCTAACTTCTTGGCTAAGCTAAATATACAGGCTGATCATCAATAGTTTTCGTTTTATATTAAGAACTTTTATTCAAAAAATATAATTTAAAAATATACAACAGACTAACATATGTTGTAAAAAGGTTTAAATGTGTTATATGAATAAATTTAGCTACTGACGATGATTTTCTTGCAATCGACATATCGATATTTAGCGAAATGCAAGTCTGCTGAGTGTTTTTCTTTGCAATGCTATATTTTATTTTTAATGAGTTTTTCTATACAATCCCAGTAATCGAAATATTCGCCGAGTCCCGTTTATCGATACTGTAAAAAAAAAGTTTTATTTTGAAATTCTTTTTCCTTAATACTGGCCATTGTTTGTGAAATGACACAATTCCCAAATTTTCTGCATATTTAAAATCACTCTACGTATAAAAAAAAGCATTTATTATGTAATAGCGGATGTAAGTAAAGTATATGTACCAACTGACAACCATACAGCTCCATCTTAAAGATACCAACTACAAAAAAAAATAATAAAAAAAAATTTAAAGCCACAAAAACCTATTACCACGGCAGATAATTCTTCAACTCCTGTTAACTTTACAACGTTAATAACAGCGAAGAATGTGTATAAAATAATATAATATATGTGTTTTAACGTTTAAAGTTCTTCTTAAAATAAATTGTTTTCAACATGTACCATCAAAATCACTTAGAATGAAAACTTTACTTGTGTAGTCAGTTTAAGTATATGTTGTATTTATTTAAAGGTTGGTAGTACTTACTAACTGTTGTTGCATAAACTTAATTATAGTTAAGTTTTACCTATCTATACCTACACATAAGAAAATTAAAGGTAAAAACTTATGTATTTAGTTTGAAAATAGATAGGATATAAAAGAAAGAAAGATGTGTTAAAAGTTGTAGGAAGAAATTAAATAAATAATGAGTGCTACGAATAGAAATATTGTGGATGGAATTTTAATATTAGAAGATAGAAGTTAAATACCAATTCTGTAATTTAGGTTGGCAAAAACAATATATAAAAATTTTTTACAAAAAATAAAATCGACGAATAATGCATAAAAACAATAACTTAAATTTACCGATTTCAATCAATAATTTCCTTTTGAACAGTAACGCTTTGAAGAAAAAGCTAATCAATCGATTTTTAGCTAAGGATACGGTTAGCGGCGACGCCATAGCGTAATTTCTAACAAACAAATTATTGATTGGAGTATTGGCATTTTTAATCGGTTCTATTGTTTGAAAAAATTTTTTTGTTAAAATTTTAGGACGTCTACTTTTGTAGATAATAAAGTCACTTACACGTATTAGTCCATATTTTAAAAACTACTGAGATGATTTTGACGAAATAATTGTGGGACTTGTCGGTACACAATTGTCGGAGAAATCAGTGAATATACATAAAAATTGGTGTACAGATGAAAATTTAGTGAGCGTAACAATAATTAATGAAATTTTATGAATCACATTTTTTTGCTAGAATGTTACGCATTTTCTTATTAAAATAAGTACTCACATAAGTTGCTTTTACTTCACGAACTTCGGGTGCATTGAACCTATCATCTCAAACTTCCATACCATAAAAATAGTTATTTTCGGTAGATTTCCTTGATCTGCCTTTTAAAATCTTGGGTAGATTTTTATATCATTTTATTCTTCACTTTCAGTATTGATATAATATAGATAATACCCCTTTAAAGTTGATATTAACGAACATTAATACGACTGTTGACACTGTTTTATTGTCATTAATTGTCGAATTGACGTCACAGATCACATGTGAGCAAAAACAGTCGTTTTAAATTATTTCAAATATTGTGACTTTTTAACTATTTTTTTCATAGTGTTTTTACTGTTAAAAATGCAAAATTTTCGAGTTGGCTCTACTCGACCTATATTTTCATAAAAAATTTAAAAAAAAATTTCATAAAAAGCATTTTTGTTTTTTATGAAATAGGTCCTACCTAGTAAAAAGTTTTGCAAAATGTGCAGGAAGTAGAAAATTGGATAATGCAGTCTGAGTTCAAACTCCATTAGCATTATACAAATATAAGTAAGTACCTAGTCAAACAATACTATTTTAAACTTAAAATAATCTTTATATAACTTTAAAATATGCACTAAAAGCATATAAAAGGGTCGATCACATGATATAACAACATAAAATTTTTTATGTTGTGTGTGTTTTTTTTTGAATAAACATGGTACCAAACGACAAAGATATTTTGTTACCAAACCTAAATAAACACTTACAATTTATTATTTGTTATTGATTAGTGAGTATTTCTTTATGTTTTCCCTAAAAATACAGACTTATGCACTGTATTGAATGTCAACGGAAAGCGGCGGGAGTATGATATAAATTCGTTTTATAATCCTTCCAACACGATTTATGGTTTTTGATGTTAAATTAAAACGAAGCCTCATTTCTGCCGTTTGGTTGGGATTCCGATAGGAAAAATCCCTTTTTTGACATTTTTATGGACATCTTCATTTGGGTTACTTTCAAGGCACCCCACCTACCGCTCTTGTATACAATAAAATGATGTTTTTTGGCAGTATTGAAAGCTTTTCCACTCCACAACAACCACCTCACAACCCCTCCGAACTCAGCTAGAGGATTGAAAGTTGATTTATTATTAAGACTATCCTTTTTGGAGGTTTTATCAACTTTCCAGTACCAATAAAGATTAAAACTCACGTATTCGTTATTTTATTTAATAATCGAACCTCTATAACTGAAATAACCTGTATTCTGATTAATTATAATAATTTTAATGGAACTCTCTGTTAATAAGACAGGTATTTATTTATACCTGGATATCTGCGACACTGGGTAAGTGGAATACCTCTATATGTGAGACAAATTTGCAGGTCCCTTGCAGGTCTCACTTAACCTGGTTTCACTTTACTTTTAAGATTGGAAACAAAAAACATGGGGTGCATGGACTACACTCTTTATATTGCATGTACCCCATGTTTTTCGTTTCCAATCTTATAAGTATTTTAATATAATAGTATTATAAGTAATTCAATATAATCTTACAAGTATTTTAATATTATTTTTCCTGTTTTAAGGGTTAAGTGAATGCATTCTCATCCAACTCTGACCTATGGTTCAAATTTCAAGTCTCTAGTTCATTGGGAAGTTAGTTTAAAATCAATTACAAAATTCCATCCGGACATACAAAAGCAAGTGAATCAAAACATGTTAAAATACCATGTTTTTTCGCGATTACTTGAATGAAGGGGAAATGTGACTCTGCTGCCTAAGAGTTTTTGTTATTATTAATTTTTATTATTTTTAACCTACCCACACGTAAACATACATAACTCTTAGTAATTACATTAAATGGAAACATAGGAGGCGTTAGAAAATTAATGTACTTTTTATAGTGGTCTCTAGAAAAAAGTTGGGCGCTTTCATTCAAACTCGTGCAAGTTATTAAAGATACACACTTTTATCATTTCAAGTTTCATTTAATTATACATGAATTGTTGTTTGAGTATTTGAAGAAGTTATCCGTCCAATAACTCATCTAATTCAACATTTATCCGCAAGCAAACCGAATATTATGACGCGTAAAGCGGTATCCAACATTATTTGATGATTTTACTTGATAAGTTTTTTTATGTATTTAATCTTCCAAGCACAAATTTTTGGGTAGAGGACCAAAAAGAGGAACAAAAAAAGTATAATAAGTAATATTTTTTTATTCAATTACCAATTAAAAAAAGTGGATAAACTTTTAGCTTCCATAGGTGAAAAGGGGTGCATAATGAACTAAGTTTAGGAAATGTTGCACTTACAAGGCCCAGGTTTTTGCCAATCTGGAATTACTATTAATCTTTAGTGTTATTAACGTTGCTTAAGAAAAACTCATTTTTCATTCATTATCACAAATCAAGTTAAGTTCGGTCACATAGCATCGATTTAAACGGATATTTTATAGACGTTAAATGGACTTTTATTATAGAATTATATAGGTTAAAATAAATATCCGTGGGAACAGACTTCAATCGCCTTCGATAATACATTGCATTACTTTACAATTAACATTAACATAACAGTTACTTTCAAATTTTGCGCGCCGCTTCAATTTCATTCAGAATACGAAATAGAATTGAGGCAGTCATCGCAAAAGTGGTCTATACATATATCTGAAATTGAGGGTTAGGCCGCTTTTGCGCTGATGGCCTCAATTATGGTCATAGCGACCGCGACGTGAAGAGTAAATAAATAGTAGAAGCATTGAGAAATTTAATTGGTTTGTAGGATTAAGAACTCCATGGTTATTGTACTGAGATTCAAAAGTGTATCTATCTATAACTAAGAAAATGTTGAAGGCTAAAACTTACTTTAAAGTTTTATTCTAATTATTAATACTTTTGTGCTCTTTTAAAAAATTTTATAGAAACTATAGTTCCTAGTACTTATCTGAATTATCTAAACATGAAGATGTAACAGAAAGCTTAATTTAATTACTATAGCTTTCGTATCCTTTATGGCGTAGTTGAACATTTCAAGCAGTAAATGACACAAGCATTAAATTTATTCCCTTTTTTGTGTAAACGTAGTAAAAAGAAAGAAACAGGAGAAAAACGGCTTGTATAAACACAGTAATATTTTTATGAGTTTTTCAGAAAAGAAAAAAATTAAAAAATTACATCAATAATACATACATTATCCATTAAAAGTATATACCGTGAACCCATAATAAAATTTCTATGATTCTTTTTGCCTGTCATTAAGAAAGTTGATAAATGTAAGTTTGCTTACAAAGAAAAAGGGAAGTTTTAACTGTGGCTCGAATATCAAATTTATTGAATTCGGCTATAAAAAATTTTGTTTTTTTAGCCACCGAACTCAAAAAGGAGTATTATAAGTTTGACTGGTATCTGTGTTTCTGTCTAGGTCCTAAGAAAAAAGGTAATTTAATAGAAAGTGTTCTTAGATATGTTTCTAGTGCGAGTTTAGGGTTCCGTAACTGAAAAATTTGTCTGTGGTTTTTTTAATTTTGTTAAAATGTTCAATAATTTACACTTTTAAAAAATGAATTTACAACACAGAATTCACACTCGTTATTATTAAGTTTTCTAATAAAAAGTCGTAGAATAATATAACTCAATGTAATACCATACAAAATATAAGTAATTAATACCATACAGTATGTTAACGAATTTGACAAGCCAATATAATGACGTTATGTCTGTTTTAAAATTTGAATTTCCGTTTTAGAAATTTTGAATTTGCACTTTTCTTAATTAATTTAAAGTAATTAAAAATATATTTATTACCAAAATAATGGTTTAGTTGAAATGTCCAGCCAATAAAGCTACGGAAAAAAAAATTGAGCCAAATTTAAATTTCATGAATATTCCCTATTAGAGACAAATAATAACCATAGAAATTTAGCTTCGTTATGAGCTCACAGGCTAATATATTCCGTCTGTGTGTTTCTGTATGCATAACTAACATTAAACGACATAAAAGGATTAAACGTTTTTTGTATAAAAAAAAAGCCCATATTTTCATACAACATAAACACTCTTGTTGTATATACTTATTTTTATTTTATATACAGTTCCCCAAAAATGACACAATATTGTGTTGTTTTATTTCTTTTAAAATGGGGAAGCCCGTTGAAAAAAATATTACAATTATGCTACATTTGTAGATGATATTCTATCCATTGATGTAGATCCAAATTCAGCTTCTCAAAAACTGCAGACAAGTATCGATAAAATACAACATTGGTTGAATAAATGGCGTATTCAAGTTAATGAGATGAAATCCGTTCAAGTAACGTTCACTTTGAGAAAAGAAACGTGTTATAATAAACGATGTCAATTTTCCACAGTCAAGTGAAGTCAAATATCTGGGTATACACCTTGATAGAAGACTTATTTAGCGTAAACACATCTGGTTGAAAAGAAAACAGTTAAACTGGTAAATTTTCTAATTTATACTGGCTCTTAGGTCAAAATTCTAAGCTATCATTGAACAATAAAGTGTTAGTGTATAAAACAATACTTAAACCTGCGTGGACCTTAAGCCTATGGCATTCAGCTCTGTGGAACTGCTAGCAATAGTAATATCGAAATCCTGCAAAGATTTCAATCCAACTAACTTAACTAATCTAAAAAAGTCACTATTTAGTTTATTTAATAGTTTTCGAGATATAAAAGAACGTTGCACATCGGACATAGCACAATATATATGATACACTTTTTTATATAGCAATCAATTATATATTCATGTTGTTCTGTCTTTCTTTCTTCTTGAATGAAAAATGTGCTTTCGCTTTTTAATTTTAGTATTTGATCTTTTTGTTGTTTGTTTATTTGCTTTTAAATCAGCTCATTCCGTTTTGTTTAGTCTTTCAGTCTATACAATTGGTGTATTGTTACTTTACGAATGTTTAAACTGAACGAACTCGGCATCTAATTGTATCTAGATTTATATTGTAGAGAAATAATATTAAAAAAAAGAAACTTCTATATTTGGCTAATCAAATGAGATTACACTTCATGAATGTCCCCTAATTTTTAAATGGGTGTATTTTTGAACAAATATTCATAAGGGTATTACAAAATTGCAAAATGGTACGTCCTTTTTTGCGCTCAAAAATCTCAATACAGCTCGTTTGCATATCAGTATAATGCTTATATATTAAAAACAAAAAAGATAGTGTGTGCCTTTTCATCCTTCAGGGGACTACTTTATCCAGTTTCATATTTCTCCTATCAAGAAATTTATTTCCTTTCTATTATAAAATGTTTCAATACTGAAATATTTCATTAACAAGCAGCCAGAAGCATTCTAAAATTTCTGTTCCAATAATGTTCTTTCAAAGAATTTTAAATGCAAATCATAATACTGGAAAATGAACAAAAATAATATGTAGACATGGGAACTACCGAAAAGGTGAAATTTAAAACTTTGGAATAACTGTATTTCACTTCAAAAATTTCTAATTGTTCCTACACAAACGTAAATAAAAATGTACCATTTAATTATTATCGATAATTAAATGGTGGAAACGCAATTAAAACATGCGGTATATTCATTTCTACTATATACTGAATATTTATCTGCGCTTTCACCATATTTATTAAAATGATTTATTTGTAGCATGTAGTTTTCACAAATCAAAAAATTTTGTTTCAGTAAAACCTGTTCAGGCAGAAAATTTGTAATGGATGTGAGAATATTTGCATAAAAGTGTAAAAGAGAGTAGTTCTACCTTAGTGGTCAAGAAAAACCAAGAAATTGACCATCATTGTATAGACGGGTACACGATGTGTCCGGATTTTTGTAATATTATCTACCTAGTAATAACAACCATTAGCAATCATATTTATTGGGTTTACTCAAATATATCAAAATTCCATCCAAGGAAAAAATTTGTTACGTTATTCTTACTTTATAGGGAAACTGGTATGATTGCATGATTTCTTTCGGAAAGAAGAGAATAATTAAAGTTTGTAAGTTTCATACGTTTTAAATTCCACTTGACCTATTAAAATGTTAATGTTCAAAAAAAAACTGCAACGTTTCAGATCTTTATAAAGGACGAAGCCTAAGTACCAAAGTGACATAACTAATTTTATTTAAAAACCCTTATAAAATATTTTTCACATACCAATCAAATATACAAACCCCTAACCTAGAAACAAACATTTACAATGTTTATCCAAACTAGGTTAAAAGGTAATTTTCATAAGTATGCTTTTTCATGGTATTTTATTTTAAATGAAATTTTGTGAAAATGATCGTATTTAACAAATGTGCTTATTATACTGACTCTTCGTAAAATATAAATACTTCAAAAAAGACAATCTAACCCAACCGAAAACAGCAATAACCATGGATCATGACTACATTTTTCACTGAAGATGATAGAGCAATATGGAATTACTTTTATCCATATAAAAGAATATATAAATATACAGTTTATGTATTTAATCATTCGGTTTCATATCTTATGATATGATAGAAGTGATAACATTGATAAATAAAAGCTTCTAATTAGTTCCTATATTCAATTACTTCAGTTTCTAAGTATACCAATTTCTAAACCTTCAAAGTTTTGCGTTGCATACTCATTAGTAGTTTCTATATTCATATTATCTGTTTTACAATCTTCTTTTTATAGACTAGAAAGGCTTAGCTGCCTTAACTAATATTAAACGCTAAAACGATTCTATGTTTCAGCTCCATCTCTTTAGCTTTGCGTCGTTTACATTAATCTTGAATAGTTATTTTCTTACTATGTAATTCTTTCGTTTTCTATAAATCAAATAAACAACGACATACTTAGTTTCTAAATAGGTACTCGATATTGCCCCATCGTTTCAGAACGTCACCTCCCTGGTGGTGTATAAAAACAATAGATAATATATCATAACTTTTTTCCCATTTATATTTCTACACTAGTTTTCATTCGTACTTTTTTTTATGTCTGTCTTAGTTCTTCCTGTTTATTTAGTATAGTATCCATAATAGTATCTTCGAATATATTTTATGTTCGATAGCGATGGATTATATCAAAAGAGAAGCCTTTTTCGATTGTTGTCTTTCCTTCAAGTACCTGCTCACTTTCAATTTTTTCTCAGGTTACTGCTACTGATTAAATAAATGACCATGATTTTTGGTTACATAATCTTTGACGCTATTCATTTAAGTAGATGATTGCAGTCCAAGTCAATTCTAACATAATCGATTGTGGTCTATTTGTTTAATAAATCTGGAGGCTTGGGATTTTGTCAAATAAGCCGGCAGAATATTGCAACCACTTATCAGCAAATTAATATTTTGAATATCGAGCCTGTCTGAGTAGATTTTCCTTCTGGTTTTCACTACTACTAATATGTTAATAAATAAGCCTTTTATTATTTTTCTTTTTCATTATTAATTTTTTTTTTAAATAAGAAGTCCTCTGTAGGATATTCAAGGACTCCTTTTTCCATTGCTCCCTGTCTCTGGCCTTTATTTGCCTTTTTTTCTTGTGCTATAACTTTAATATCATCGTTTTTCATTAGGTCCTTTCCATACTACGATACGTTTCGTCCATCAAGCGTCCTGTATTCTGGTTAGATGTCTTACTAATTTTCACTTCAATTTCATAGAATGGAATAGGAAATCTATTTGTTTTGTTACTTCTTTTATGTTGGTATAATTCGATGACTGCTTGGTATATTCTAATTTTTTTCTTTCTACTATATATTTCGTGTATAAGTCAAACCGAGAAGCACGCCATTATCCATAACTTCCTTCTGTACAGAAAGCGGCATGTCTTATTTCATTACTTCTCTGTGTACCCAGTATTTTTCCCATTCTTCCAGTGATTTCTTGTAAGTTGGTAGTCTGGTGAAATGATACTTGTACAAAGATCTAAATGTAAGTTAATATACCAAATGAATTAAAACACGCACAGTATTTGAATTTAATAATATGACAAAAATATGTAAATATTTGTATAAAAAGTGGGTAGAGATGTATTATACTACAATACTTATACTACCAAACTACATACGACATTGTATAAAGTTAAAGTTATGTTCTATGTACACCAATTCAACAGTAAATAAAACATTTTGTAAAAACAAACTATATTATGTTTTAGAGTAGCGTTAACGTTTATTGTGTAGCGTGTATATTAGATAAGTACATATACTAGTAGTAGTAGTTATGATCATAGATATTCACACTAATAACTTTCTGTACAGGTAAATTGTTGTATATACATTCCAAAACTATAGGATCCTACTCAAATCATACGGGATTTTATTTAAAACTTCAGTTCAAGATAATCAAAGTATTGGAAAATTCAGTATCATTAAAAGTGTTTACGAGTACAAAGCTTGAATAGACAGTGGCTTACATCTAAAATTATGAAAAATACTCTTTTGAATGAATAATTTTCTGTATATCATTTATATTGAAAAAAATTTTGATGTAAAATTTCTTGCACAGAAAAGAAAAATATCTAAATAACGAATGACAAAGGAAATAAGAAAAACAAATAAATATTTAGTTAGGGAATTCGTTTTTGAGATATAATAGGTACGATGATAAGATTTTGACTGTATATTTTAAAAATGGAGAGCCACTGAGCTACTGAGAAAGAAATCTTACATTAATTTAGTATTTCCAGCGCGGTATTAGGAGTTCCTGTGCTAAACCTATGGTAAATTGTTTTCGACAGGATTAAACGAGAAATTAAATTTAAGAACTTAATATTAAATCCAAAGTTTCAGAAATTTGACCGTTTAGAACACGGTAGGTCAAAATTAAAATCTCGAAAACGAAAATTAATTTCTAAAATTTTTTTATTTTTTTATATAATAAAAACATTCCTTTCAAATGTCTCTTACTTTTTTTCAATTCTGCTAGGAGGGTAGTGATTTTTACATGCTTTGAATAGGGAAATCCCGAACTTTGCAGCTGATTATTTCACGCTCTAAACAAACAAAACTTCTGCAACTTTGGGATCTCACAGTTAACATTATTCTGAGTCTGTGAAAAAAAAAAAATTTGTCAAATCTGTCGACAAGTGCATTCATGCTGAAAATACCTTAAATCAGAATTGATATGACAGTATGTCAGCGGGTCAATCTGAAAGTAAATAGTAGTAGGAAAAATGTAGGATAAGATCTCGACTATGAGTCTTCAAAAAACTCACAAAATTTTTATTTAAACTAATTCAAATACATGCATAATAGACTTCCTAGTGTTATTCCGTTATTAACACATATTAAGCATCCAAATCCCTAGTTACTATTTGATTGAGTTCGTGTAGTGAATGGGCAATGGACAATACTAGATTGATCCTTGTACGAAAGAAATTGGAATTCGAGTGCTTGTTCAAGTTGGGAAACCATACCAGTAAATGCCCTAGAGAAATTGTGTTTGAAAATTATATATTGAAAATGTTTTTACAAAAATCGTATACATTTTTGCTTGATCATTGCGTTTAAAAGTGCATTTTCCTGAATCAAAGACTTCGTTATTACGCGCGAGGCCGTAAATATGTTATAAAAACTGTGATTTCGCTTGTCGGAGTAAATACAATAACTTTCTATCAGAAACAATATATAAAGCAAGTATACTTTATCATAATAGAAGAGTTTTATACTCTATATAAATTCAAGTAAAAAGTTTTGTACGATTCTGACATAAAAAATATGTTTTTGGATTTTTACAACATGTTTTAGATGAGAAGATGATGTTTTTTGACTAAAAGTCTTGTGAACTAAATAATGTAGGAAAGAATCATTTCCTGTTATATAATACATAGAATAAGGTTATATGGATACTTTTTTTGTATACCTTTTAAATGTGTGGGTATTTAAAAAAAATATATATAGGTAAAAAATCACTTTTTTTTATAGATAAGCTTTTTATTTATTTAAATGGGCCACTAAAAAAAACAGGAAATGATCAATAATATTCGTGTTTATACAAAATTCACCTAACAGGTCACGAATTCTTGATATAATACATTAATTTTACTGCACATTTTTATTAATCTAAATGATTTTCATTTATTTTAACTTTATTGGATGTCTGATGTCTGGTCTAAAATAATAATAGAAATACCATTGAATTTAAAACGGTTCTATATACATTTTTCAATGGCGTGAAATACTTGATTGGCGTGAAACTTTATAATTTTTTTATAACTCCTCTTAAATATTTATTGGTGGAAAAAAATATTTATAAAGAAAAGTTTTCCAGATAAGAATGGTTAAAGTTACAATTGAATTTCAAGTACTGCGATTATACCCTTTACTCTATCTATTTGAAATTTGGATTTGTTATAGATACTCATATTCTACTTTTATTTTTCGAAAATCTTGTTAATTTTCCTAATTTCCATTGTTTACATCCGAGTATAGTGGAATAAGAAAAGTACCTAACAAAAGTACGATAAAGTAACCAGTGTATGTAGAATATGAATACCTATAACATATCCAAATTTCAAATCGATAGAGTAAAAGGTATAATCGCAGTACCTGTAATTCAATTGTAACTTTAATCATTCTTATCTGGAAAACCACTTTTCTTTATAAATATTTTTTCCAGCAACAAATGTTTAAGAGGACTCTAAAAAATTATAAAGGATCACGCCAATCAAATAATGATTTCACGCCATTGAAAAATGTATATAGAACCGTCTAAATTTCATTCTGGAATGAAATTCCACAAATTAATGCCCGAGAAAATTAATAATAAAAAACTTGTTTCAAAACTTGATAACTTTGTTATATAAGGTTATTTTAACCCGAAATTCAAAAATCGGGTTCATTTTACACTTGAGTACCTGAGTAGCTTTTGTTTTAGGGACAAATCATATACCAAAAGCTATTCGACACGAAAGAAATTAAAATAAAGTTGATATTTAATTTCCATTCAAATTCTGAAAAGTTCTTTATATACACATAATTAATAAATCCTATATATCCTATATCCTTTTCAGTTTTTCTCATCATAAGGATGGGTATTTATAATATTGATTATAGACGGATTAAATTGTAATACCATCAATTAATCCTGTTTGCTAATGAATTTAAATTGTTAATCCAATTCCATAAAGACGTATCTAAAGTATCAACAATCAATTTTTATACCCTTCATGTACCTGTAAAATATGGCAGGATATATTAAGTTTAGTCTGAATCTTAGAACGCTTAGATGTTGACTGTTGATACAAACTTTTGGTATAAAGTTCTTCAAGAATTGTAATAGCATATGTATACCTGAAAAATGAATTCGCAAATTTAATCATTGCTCAAAAACATCTAACTTTTGAAAATCGATCTACACATTTCAGTGACCAATATGTCGGACCATCACTCTATCGGATGTATGTGAACCTATTTTACTTTTAAGTTTGTTTTCTTAATAAAATATTAGTTCTAATTATTTTTTTCACGACCATGAGTTATAGAGGAAACGTTCCAAGACAAAAAAACAATCGTTTTTTTAAGGAATAAACTGCTAGAAACATTTTTTTTCTTTCACGACCATGAGGCATAGAGAAAACGTAACAAGGTAAAAAATGCTCGTTTTTTTTTTAAGGAATAAATTGCTTGAAACATTTTTTTTCATTTGCACCTTTCAGATTGTCAAAAATTTCAGTTCAAAGTATAATTTCAACAAACTCTTTATTACAATGATGTATTTCTAAAGTATAATAAGCTCGATTTTAACAGACATCATATTAAGGAATTTCCCAATACAAAATTATTAATTTATGTGTTCCTAGAGCATTCTGTACCACGAAATTTTTACAAAAAATACACGAAAGAAAATAAAATAATGTATTAAAATGACTTTACTCTTCACATTATTAAAATAATTTTATTAAAGTTTATATTCTAACTTTCATATTTTATCTTATAACAAAATATTGTAGGGAAAGGTATAGTACCTTAGACTCAAAACTCGCATTAAAGTGCTTTTTAAAGTAATTTTTCATCCAAATTGTAATTCTATGTGTCACAAATTTTTTGGATTTACATAGAGTGCGTACTAAAATGTGCGTTTTGTTTTTTGTAACACAATAACGTGAGATACAATAACTGGTTTCGAAAATTTAAATATTAAGAACTCTTAAGAAAAGCGTAGGAACCCTTCATTGTACATGAAATGTGTTACATATAAAATAATATACCATAATTAATATCATATTGTATCTAGAATCACCTTCACCGACTGTACCTGAAGACCCTTTCTTCCAATTGTAATCGATGTATCTGAAGGAGCTGTATTCAATAAATCACTCTTGAAAACAGTATCATAAAATATATGTGATGGAAAAATTAAAAACCTTATACGTTTCACATAAGCATCTTTTTTAATGACCTGGGGGTGAATGAGACTCCTTTTTCGCACTTATACTATCCTTACCTATACTTAGTAACTCTCAAAAAAACAACGTATTTGAAACTTAAGTTTCTCAAAATTTAACGGGATTTACAAATAAAAAGATAACCAGAAGAATTAAAGTTATTTTCTCCGAATAAAATTTAATTTTTAGTTTACTTGAAAACAAAGCCACAATAACAACCATTATTCTTCCTACCCGCATGCTGCCTCATTTTAATACAATTATGTACAGTACCTAATATCTACCGAAAAACTACAGAAAGATTAAAGGAACATTGTACTCTCGGTCCTACATCCTACCCTATAATATTAATGATTTAAAAAATATCTCCTTATAGCCGGAGAGTTAGCTGTAGACCTGAATGACTTTACAGTTAGTAGGAGTTACGTAGACCTGGAGATAGTATGATGGTAATAGAAGTATGGCTGGCATATTTAATTAAGTTCCTTATATTTTAAAATTTTCATGCTTATGTAAATATTAATTATTATATACATTCTTATTTAAAGTAGAAATTATGTATTATATTATTGTTGTCTTAAATATTCCCTGTCCATTGTCTAAGAATATTTGATAAATGGCAACTGCCATTTTTTTAAGTATTTTTAAATTCCTTTTTAGGTTGTGTTGAGTTTTACTTTGAGATATTATAATGATATACCCGCCTCATCATCGAAAGGCAGACTGAATATTGAATTATGTAGAAGACTTAAATGGGGGAATATTTTTGGACTTGTTTGTTTTTATTGGTGATTTTCATGAATTATTTTACTAATTAGTATTGCAGGTACATAATTTATTACAACTGCAAGAGAATTTTACTATATTATGTTAAAGTAAAATAATTTTAAAGTATTTTCTCGGGTAAGAAGTCTCGGTTCAACTCAAAGTTAAGAAGTTCAAGTATTTTACTCTTCTCAGCTTTTCAAAATTTTTATGATTCATTGAATCCCCACTCAATTCAAAAAATTTTTGATTAGCTTCAAAACACTGATCTCAAAATTGGTTTCTCAAGAAGTGGTTTATTTTTAACTCCCGACTAAAAAGAGAAGTTGTGTGCATGTCTATGACATCGTAGCTCCTTTTGGTTGAAAATATTTTGATTGAGAGTGTTATTTTAGCTATTTTCAAGTGCGAGCTTAGGATTCCGAACCCGATAGCAACTAGAAAATAGGTGATTATATTTTAAAGAAAACAAAAAATCCAAATCGGTTCATCGGTTTAAGACCTACGACCCCAAAAACGAATAAAAGAGTTATACCGACAGAATAAAAGAGTTTTTTTTTTTACATAATTTCTAGAAAATTTAACTTTAAATATTAAAAATTAGATAAATGTATGTTGTAGAAAAACACTTAAACTTTTCAAAACAATATTGTGAAGTTTATTTTAAAAAAATGAAGTTTGTTTTTCAACGGGTTTTTATCTCGTATATTTTACAATATACTGTCTCGTTTTAATACATAACATAAATATTTAAAATAAGAAAAGGTTCTTTCTCATGTTTATTAGGAAAAAAGGTTTGAAAATTAACTTTTTTTTTAATTTTCTCTTTTTATTTGTATAATGAATTTTAAATGATCTAACAACTAAAATAAGTTTTTTAATACTGAAATTTTGTCATTGAGTAGATTTACATAATTCTGCCAACCAAGTTACAGTATTATTCTACGATATTTTTGTAAAAGTATTGCTTTTACGGACAAATTAGTACTTGACAAACGAGCGTGAAAAATAGAAATATGTATTTCAAAATAATTTTATTCGCACCGTGTGTGAGTTTCGTTTCCATGGTAATAAAATGTTCTCAATCGAGTCGGTTCGACCGTTTAAGGGCTACAATGCCACTGAGAAACACACAGACGCAAACATAAATTCGACCGTTTAAGGGCTACAATGCCACTGAGAAACATACAGACGCAAACACTTTAAACTTATAACACTCCTTCTGAAATCAATATCAAGGTGATGGTCAAGGACATCAGATGAGATGAATCGAATACTTAGAGAGCTCTCACTTTTTGGGACAAATTTTGGAAATATTTTAATTAAAATTGAAATATCTGAGTTGACTTCGTTCTTTTATATTATTATTTTAAATTACTTAATTATTTTACCATTTCACTTTTCGAAATGAATACGGCCAGGTTTATTTGACCATTCATTTCCATAGTAATTATTTTTATATGTTAAAATTATATGTCATGCCTTTTCCAAACTGAATCGATTTTGAAGATCATCGCCAATTTGCCAAATGCCAAGATGCCACAGCCAGGCAAATACACAGCCACACACACATAGCGGCCAAACTTATAACATCCCTTTTTTAGTTCGGGGGCTAAAAACCAGAAAAAAAGAATCATGGTAATTGTGCTTCATTATTGCCTCACGGTCTATTTATGACATAATAGTGTTTTGTGAATTATTACAAAAATACTAACTTGAAGTCTCAAGTGTATAAAATACCTATATAAATATTGTTAAAGCATTAAAATTCTACACTCCTTATTATTTATTTAAAAAATATTTTAATGAAATTCCTTTTTATGATGGCATATTATTATCACAAAATGTTTCAAAACAAAAATTTTAAATTATTATTTTTTTGTTTGCTTGTTATTTTATTGTAATCATATCAACATGGAAATAAGTTTTTCCTTGTAAAATATGAAAACTATTCGAACAATAGCGTTCACCATGGTTTTCACACACATATACACATTATTATAATATATCCTGTACGTATGTTTCTGGATAGCCTATAAAAATATTTCAATGTAAAAAAGGTAGTTAAGTTAAGAGCTATTTATCTATTTGACATCGACGCTTACACAGCTCACCTCTTATCCGATCAACCCAACTCCTCATTCACACTCTTGCAGAGCATTCTCGCGCGAGTATACTCGCGCCAAAGTGAAGCACTCACTACCATACATATGACTACATTATGGTTAACATCAAGCTCAGTTTAGAAACGATTGGACCAGAAAGTGTTTTTGTAACCGCCAAGTTGGAGGTCCAAGTCTGAAATCATCCAAATAGAAATCAATTAACATGTATTCGATAATGTAATTTTTTGTGGGCTAGGTTAGAAAATTAAAAAGAAAATTCATTTGCTTGGATAAAAATTCACTAAGAATGGAATTGTCAAAGTTAGAAAGATCTTCTTGAAATTTTGTATAAGGGTCATAATTGTTAATTTCGAGAAACTTTTCTTAGTAACATTTTGTCAACTTATAAAAAGGAAAGTTTTAAAGGAAATTTACCAAACCAAAAAAATATGATATCAAATTTTTGGCTACCCTGTACATTATTTAGAAGTTTTAAATATTCCTATATATTTTTCAGAATAAGCAAATTTTTTTTATAAAGAATGACTTTTTTTCTTAAAATGCTAAATAAGAAAATTTACAAGTATAGTTACCTCTCTCCGGGGACACACTGTAATTAACATTGTCTATAGACAATCCAAAAATGAACGTACTGTATACACAAACTTTATTTATATATTCAAAATTTTCATGTATAATCAAATCATATCTTATTAGTATGCAAATTTTAACTTTGTACCTTATTTTCCCATTGTACAACAAAATTTTGTGAACATTTCAAGTTTACAAAGTTTGACAAAAATGTGCTCTCGCATTATAAAAATCAGACTATTGAGGGCAAGTGTTGCCCTAATTTTACATTCTAAAAGATCGCCCTTTTTAATTTAGGTATTTATCAGAAATATAGCGTGACTGTTATTTACATTTTCTTTTCGCTACATTTCTTGCTGACTTATTATCTATTGCCTAACGCACTATTGCCTTTCTTGTTATTCACAATGCATATCTCCCCTGTTGTTCACAATTTCGTGTGCTTTAATGTTTTGGTGTAAAACTCTAATGTTTTTGAAAATAAAAAAAGCCCATCTTACTTGCAGCCATCATTTTTAAAATCGTTCGATAAACTCTGAAACTAAGTTTATCCCGAACACACTGTTTTGTTGTCTTTGTTTTGGATTTTACGCTTGTGTCTAAGCTAATTTTAAGGCCTTTTTTCTGTTTTCTTTTATAATCTCTATTAATTCCAGAATCGTATCAAATTTTTAATTTATTTTGTTTTTGTTGCAGGTAAGACATACTGCATATTTTAAAGGATTCATAATTTTGTAAGTATTATTAAAAACTTCTATAGAGGAACAACAAAATTTTTGAGAGAATTTGTACCTTTTTTTTAAATTTTAAATAAAAATTTAACATTAACCAAAATAGAGTTGAATTCCAAAATAAAATAAATGCAAAAAGCACAGTTGAAATTTTTTAGTTTTTTCGAGAAGGAAACTCTAAGCTCGCACTTGAAACACTCTCCGATAATTACCTTTCAAATGATACCAAAAAAATTAAAATCGGTTCATAGCGTCGATGCCACAGACGCACACACACAGCGGTCAAGCTTATAACACCCCCTTTTTTAATTCGGGGGTTAATAATTCTTTTTAGCATTCTCTTTGCAAACTATGCATGCCAGTAGCAATTATGTAGAAATAAGGTCATTATGACAAAATGATTTCCCAGCAAAATGAAACAAAGCAGTATAATGATTACAGACGTGCAGACAAAACAAACAATAAATATTCACTGTTTATAAACAGATGATATAAAATTAAAATTTTAATGATTCTATCGAACACATAAATTGTAGCAAAACCTAACAGCTAGAGCTTCTACTCATAGCTCTTTCTCTCAAAACCTACCCACTTAATCGATTTTTTTAACTTTATATACCTTCCTCATATCAATTAAATTTCATAGTGGGTGGTTTTTGTTATATATGTATATATAGGGCAGGAAAAGCTTGTGATATTTAAATTAATATGGAGAATTTAACCACTATTATAATATAAAATACAATAACACAGTGAAATCTCTTAATAGATGCTTGATAATATGCTTGATATATTTACAAAAACTGGCTTTTATAAAAAAAAAGAGCAATCTTTGGGGTATCTCGAAATCGTATCAACCTATACTGTACTATACGTAAAAGCGAAAGAACACACTGAGCCCATAAAAAAATTGCTTTTATTCTCAAGTAATAACTTTATTTCATGTATGAATATCGAGATAATTATGAAATACAATGAACTGAATTACAAACTAAATTTGAAATGCATTGAACGGGCAGTTATTATTTTATTATATATATTACGTATTGCCTCTGGAAGAAAGACAATTCCATTCAAATAAAATCGATTTACATAATTTTTAGATCTAATTCATAACAAAATATTAATTTCGAAACAAAATATAAAAAAACAATCTTAAGAAATCTGATTCGAGTTATGGCTCTTGAGATTACAACTTCCTAGAACTCTAAATGGGATAAAAATAAGTATTTTAAATTCTTAACAAGAAAATTTCTTTTACGAAATAGTGAAAAATCTTTCTGCTTCAATTTTCCACCCTCTTAAATCTATTTCAAATTATAGTTCCCGAGATATAAATTCCACGAGAATCAAATTTAAAATCAATGAATAAAAAAATTGTTTTGCAAAAAAGACAAGGCGTACATACATTTTTCGGAGAAAAACAATTTTCAAAAACGATTTTCACTAAAAAATGATTTTTTATTACTTAATATTTGTCTGTGATTCAATCAATAAAAATATAAAAACCTTCCTTCATAGAATGTTAATGCTGATTTTTGACTTAAAATAAGGCTTGCTACCTCAAAGCTACTCTAAAAGAAATCGGCATATAAATCAAATAGTCGGTAGACACTGAAATTAATCAACGAACCATGATAATTTACAATTTTTTGTATCTTTTAAATCATTACATAATCAATAATCTCTTTATTTATTAAACTCTAGAGGATTTTTGTTAATGACAGGAGTCAAAAGAGCCTATACAATATCTGCAGTGTACATAATTTCTACAGAAATTTCTCTGTAATATATAATAATAGTATATGATATACAACATATTCCTAATATTCTACAAAACAGTATAATCTTATTAATTTTGCTATTATAATTATTATTATAATAATGATGTGGGGGAGTTAGTTGTTCGGTAGGTGTAGGTTTGGTTGGTTTTGTTGGATGTTGATCCAAAATAATACAAAAACAAATTGTTTTCATGTCACTCGCTGTTACTCGTAGGGAACAACAAAACAATTGTTTTAATAACATATTATATTTATAAAATATACAATATTTTTATTTTATATTTTTGTTATATTTAATTTAAAATATTAAACAGTTTTATATTAATTTGTAAAATTAAAATGTTTTGTAATTTATAATTATTATTATTAAATTATGAAAAATTGGGATAATTTTATAAATTGATAGGATGTGTCATTTTTATTTGTATATGAATGTTGCAAATTAGAGACCTTTTGTGAGAATAATCAAATTAAATTGAATTAAAAATTTATTTGTTTAATAAATAATTTTCCAAACGATTTGTTGTACAAACATAACTTTTAATTGGTCTTTTTAAATAATTATCTTATGTGCCAGAAAATTTATGAGTATAAACATTTTTATTTTCATTTCTTTTTGAAACTAAATTTCAAAAAACTAATGTGATAAGACGATTACTAAATATTTTTTAACATTGTCAAACTTCAGTTCAGTTCGAAACAAAAAATAGTTTCATGCTTGCTTTAACAAAAAATGTAAAATAAATTCGTCCACGTGGTTACAAATTTCCATTATTGTAAATATTTTATGGACAAATATTGGTAAAAGTAAAGTCATTACAAAATATCTTAAAAAGCACTCCACGCTTTTTAAGATAAAATAATTTTTTAGAATTTAAAGAAATTATTTTCTACCTTTTAGCTCAGCTTATTACAAAAGCGTGTTTTTTAGTTTTGTTAAATTATTACTTATTTTGTGTTTTTTAGTTTTTTAGACTATTATTTATTTATCAAAAATTCAGTATAAATTATGGTGGGAGCGCAAATAAATGTATATATTTTTTGCTTGTGGAAATCGTTAATCTTGAATTCCAGATCAGGATAATCAAATAAACTTATTAAATTATTGTATTGTCATCGGTCCTTGATAAGTAAGCCATATTACGAGTTAATTCGACGTTTTGAAAGGGGTAAAAATCATGTTCAAAGTTTCCGTTACATACTAACATAGTAACCATACGTATGAAGCTAATAAAAGCGTGTTAAAAATAAAAACAATTATTTAATAAAGCAGATATTATATCCTATATTATCTTTGCCAAAATATTTTTCCACAAATATATTCCCATGCGTTAGACTAAACTTATAATATTCTTAAATATTCCGTATTATACATGATATAAAAAAATGTACACTGCATAAAATAATCATATTGAGATATAAATAAATAATCATATAATCATCATTATCCCGGAAGCTATTATCATAAAAAGTTTAACATTATTGTATGCGCATGCGGTTACAAATTTTTATTATCAAAGGATCAGATTAAAATATAAATTTCACGTTAATTTTATTTTAATTTATTTCCACTCAAATTAATTGTCTGATTTCATTTCATACAAATGATTTATTCAACTGATTAATTTATAGAGATTAGCTGAGCATTAATAAGCAAAGACTAATTGGTTTGGAATTTAAATATGAAGAAAAAAAAATGAAAAAGATTTATTAGATAAACATTCTTTACTATGTAATATAATTTTTAAAGCATTCATACAATAATTTTAAGAAGATATTTTCTTCGTAAAACATAGTTAATTTAAACAAACAGTATGAACAGTCTTGGAACATTATGGCATATATTTATACCGCGTGTACCACGATTTATTTTGATTTTTTAGGTTTTTAGGTTATTATGATATCTTATATATCAAAATAGGACATAGACTATAATCTATTTTAATTTTATTTACATATCTATGGCATAACTCCTCGAAAATAGAAGAAAATCCTCTAAAACTAAGCTTTTCACACTAGAATAGTGGTGTTTTTTCATTCGACGCGTAATAAAATCAAATTAATCGTAAAGTTGAAGGTATGCATCTTTACCCCCAAAAAATTTCTTAAAAATATTCTTGAAACTACCTTTTTTATCCGATTTTTTGCTTTTGACGTGAAACTCCATGAAACTTACAGTAAAAATCGACAACTTTCACGATAAAATCTGCTCAGCCATTTGAAGATCATGACCTGTGTTCTAGTTTTTCTGATAGGAAACCCTGAGTTCGCACTTGGCACATAGCTAAGAACGTGATCAAATTATCTTTCAAACAAAAGAAAATTAAAATTTCATCATCCGTTTAACTACCATTCCAAAAACAAACATATAGATACTCAGAGGCGTTAAACTTAACACTATTCCTGTCCTCGAAGGCATGCATAAAATGTCTTTTTTTATCACGGTAGTTTACAGTAAGTATTTAACAAATGAAAAGGTATCAAAGGCTCATGTGCATAACGAATCATAAGCCTTAATTTTGAAGGTTTCAGAACCATATATGCATGTCCTGAGAATTGTACTTAACGTGGCACATTGCGTAGGTATATATAAGATTCGAATATTGTTAATGCTACTACACTATAATTGAAGATCCTGCCTGGTATGTCTATTAAAGAATTTACATAAAATTATTACAAACAAAATATAATGTTTTAATATCTTAAATAAACAAACATCCGAACAAAACTACCAAATAACTTACAAACACATACAATGTTTACATAGTAAAAGACTACACTTTTATTCATAAAAAAATGAAACATTATCAATAGTCATCTTCATTTTCATTAAGGACGTTCTTCAGCAAACAAATCTCTATTTCTCAATTTATACTTTATATGCAGGTAAATTTAATATTTCTAATAAGTTAAATTTAGATGTAGATTTGGACTGTTAAAGTTTTGCTGTTTAAAAGCTAGTTTACTTAAGAAAAATTTGGAAAACTAATATTCATTGGTTAAAACATGACAAATATTTTCCTAAAAGAAGCAAACCGCACTCGTTTTTCCATAAAATACATTGAAATTGGTGAAATTGCATGCGTTTATGTGCTATTTCAATAAGTGAAATCAGCTCAATGGGCGTACGAGTTAAAGTGCAATCGACTTTACTCGTTTGGCTACGGACGAGAAGGTTGTGGGTTCGAATCCAGGCAGGGGCAGTTTGATTAATTATAATTATAATTAATGAGGTTATAAATTGACCCCAATGTCGTCGCTTGGACAAGAACGAAGTAACCGACTCCAACCACGGCATAAAGTTAACTGTAAATATGGATGCAGTTTAAATAAAAATCATGATCTGAGTGGCGTCTGTTATAGATAAATATCTGAAAAACGGAAATTATAAATTCTTAATTCATGGGAATTTTATTCCAACCTGTACTAGTAAACATGTTATTATATAAGTATTATCGAAGATTATAAATGAGACCTCTAAGATATAACAAATAAAATTTCGATTTTTTGCCACAATTTCTTAAGAATTAAGGTTAGCAAATTCATATTGATACAGTCATCATGGTAGTCGAAACCTGGTACATATACGTATTTATATATTACAAAATTGATATAGAAAATTGGGTAAAAAACCGAAATTTAATCAAACATGCATGCATGTATAAAGTTGCGCTCAGAATAAAAAAAAACAATGAATTGAATAAATTTATTAATCAAAATAAATCACAAAATTTATTGTTTAACTATAATCCACAGTTTATGATAAACTAGAAATGTAGGTTTTCTTTTTAATTTTTTTAGAATTTTTATTGGAAATAATTAGATATTTCTCCCGCTTGCATAGGGTCATACGTTTCGATAGGTTCTAACAACTTGTTCATAAATTCACGGCATTGTTTATCAGTCTCCCACTTCAGACGGCTATCAGCACATGCTGTAAGAATCATAATATTTACTACATTATTATATGCAAATGATATTTTGCCTCATTTAAACATTCCAATTCTTTCATAATTAATTAAATTCAATTAATAATAATATCACTTCAAGTTATAAAGATTTTCTTGAATTTATTATGTTTTTAATCAACAAAATCTGCGGTGTCTGCTAATACGAATCTTCTTGTCAGCAGTCTTAAACTGGGAAACGATTTTCAAATAAATCTGTATGCTGTATTACTTTCAAAATCAATGAATTTTTTTGTTAAAAAAATAAAAAAATTTTTAACAAATTTAAATTAGAAAACAAAATATTTTTATATTATTCAAAAACTACTAAGTGTATTTTACTGTGATTTTTGCTATAACTATAAGGTTATCAAAACCCGTATATATAGAAATTGTTCTTTTTACGTACCCAAAAAGGCAACAAAATAAAGCTTAGTTTGGCTTTCTTAAGTGACTTTCTTCAGATTTATGGCCCAAAAAAGCCATTAAACACAAAAAATGAAAAATTCCAATACGAAGATATTCGGATCACGGTTAAACCGTTTCCGAATTTCGCCAAAAAAAGGTAAAAGTCAAAGAGGCTTAGAAGTTTAAAAATTGTTTGTTCACCATATATCGATAATCTATTTTTGTTTTTTCAAGATATGTGAGCTAGTAGAGATATGAGCTATAGTACTTACAAAGCGATTCCAAGTGCTCAGATCAGCTAAGTGTATCCATTGCAAAATTTATAGAAGTAGATATTTATATTTTTTAATAAAAACTCTTTTGAAAATAGTTTTAATTCTCAAAAAACTGTACCTTTAATTAGACATTTTTCTGCGGGATCTGGTCCAATTTTTTTCATTCCGCCGAAACATTCATCTACAATATAAATTACAAATTATGATATTGAATTTTTTTATATTTTTATTTTAAATATTACCAACACGCGTGCACAGTTCTGTTGCTTTTATTACTGAAACACCCTTCAGGTTTTGATACAATGTTTTTTTACATTCTATAATAAAGTGGGATGAATATTTTGAATAAGGATAGATTAATTATATAATTCCTCATACGAACCTTCAATGTCTATATGAAGTCTGTTTGCAGGTTTTTTAACAATTGGTTTTTGCGCTATCACCAATCCAAAGAATAGTACTAAAATTAACTGATTCATTGTTTTTTGAGAAATAAACTAAGTGTTGCTAAATCTAATGAAGTTTACTAAATCAAGAAAAATTTATGAAATTCAAAATTAAGAAAATAATGTTATTTTAAGCAACGAAATTTTAAGTAGTTAATTAAATCAAATAACAAAATTCTTAATTGGAAAATTTTGCACAATTGTCTTGGTAAACAAAATTTTTTACTGATAATGTGTATTACAGAAAAATGTGTATGTATTATGTGTACTCGTTTTGTAGTTAAGCAATAAAAAAATATCGTAAAAACAAAAGTTGCAGTTTGATGGGGGGCATCATGTTCTGATTGTATGTAGCTCTCCGGGTTGCTCTAATAGTCAATTTAGATATTAAAAGATAAGATATAGAATAACTCTTTAAATTAGAAAGTTGAACCTCATAAAAAACCTAACATTATTTATTTAAACAAAAAATAAAAGCTTTTGATTTTAGAAAAAAAGACAGTTTCGGAAAAGTATGTCATTATTGCATTAAATCCAAAGAAAACACTTCAGAAAAATGCTTTGGACAAAATTTGTCAAGGACAATAGAAATTTGTCAAGGGCAAGGATAGAAAAGTAAAACAATATCTCTGATCAGCGTTTGAGATATCCTTATACATATTTCTAATGTTGCTTTTAAATGATGGAGTCATTTTTTATTTAATAAATTGTACACTTTAATGTAAAATCCAGAAGTTAGTATTTAAACAGACAAGTGTGTGATACTTCTTGTTTATTTACATGTATTTGTATATACCATACTACTAAATATCTACTTGGAACGGAGGATGCAGTTATTAAAACGTTCTTCATCGTTTTTACATGAAATATTTCATTATTGTGTTGATAACAGAAATTTCAAGGTATCAAAAGCATTCTTATTGTAATGTTTTAATATAAAGGGTCATAATAGCAAATTCTTCCTCATAGTCATAACAAGTCCATGATTCCTAATATATAAAGTAATCTTCTCGAAAGATGGCTAAAACTTGACGACAGCGAGGCTTTTTACGAAAAGCATTGACAAATTGTAAACTTCACTTTGAAATTGGGTACTTGTTAAATACAAATTTAATGGGAGCAATTAGAAATATTAAATGTTATATATCTTTAAAATAAAGAGATTCATTCCAAAAATGATTTAGCTTTAGAATAAGTGGATATTTTGGTAACTCGTTATATCTAGAAATTTGAGATAATTTTTTATGGTCACAATTTCAACTATAAAATTATTTCAAATTTGAAATCCTGAACTTCCCTCGGCTCGAGATCCATTTGTATCTATGCTAGAAGAAAGCAGTGTTTTGATTACAAAGCCACTTTACAGAATCTTCCACGTAACGGATCAAATCGAAAATTTCAATTAGTTTAATTGGTTCAGAGTAGTGTGGTTACGAAGGTTTTAGTGTGGCTACAACAAAAATCATCGGATATCAGAATAACAACTAGGAATTACCGACCTTTTTCGCTCGATTATTCAAATCTTCATCAAATTATTGTAATGTAAATAATGATTGGGTATGAAGAACTCCACAACAAACAATCTTTGCTCTGCATTACAAAGAATTCTTATTTTATGTTTATATAGATTTATACCACCTTCCACTCAAAATTTTTTTTAAAAGCTTAATATATGCCTTGGAAAATAATGTTTCAACACAATAATTTGTGTGTATCATATTAAAAATCATCAATTATAATCGAGAGATCATGATGTAAATAAATATCGTATACATTATTAAAAGTAAGCAAAAACAAAAAGTAATAATAATAAAAATAAGTGAATAAACAAAGTTAAAATAAAAAATTCAATGAGTTGAAAAAATTGCACTCTGTGTCTAGAACTCGAATAGCCTATTTTGTAGGACGCTTGACATGAATCCAAGAAGTCCGGGTTCGAGTCCTGGTTCGAGTGTATTTTTTTCAATTTTCTTTAATTACAAAGTTTTATTTGAAAATAAGGGTTAAAATAAGTACTTTTAATTAAGATATTGTCGTATACGACAGGCGACAGGGTTTAGTGTTATGACCTCTTGTATCTACTATTTTATTATTATGTTGAAACTATAGAAATTTCTAGGTACTTTTGCATTCTTCCTGTTATATAAACTATACTGTTGTATTGTACGAATATTAACAGAACAATGTAAGCCCTAAATTAGCTTTATAAATAATTAATTATAATCTCTACATATAATAAGTTTGTTCGTACTATCTCCTTCATTCATGATGTTACTACACCTGTAATAACGTGACCGTAACATACCAACTGACGCCGAACAAGCACTTCCTTATTATTTTAAATATTAAAATGTTAAATAGTGCACGGAGAAAATTTTGTGGTAACTAATATGCTACTAATAGCTACAAGACCTTACTATTGTAGGTTGCTGTTCTTTACGTTTAATCATTTGTAAAAATTAGTAAATAATTTCATTACTTTTTTTATGATTTCGGCTTGGTTTTTCCGTAATCCGTCATTATGCTTTTTAGCATTTCATAGACCTATCTAGTAATTATGAAACTCAAATCTCTTATCTCTATCTCTATATATTATAAATGCCAAAGTAAGCATGTTTGTTTGTTTGTTTGTTTGTTACGCATTCACGCTAAAACTAGCGAATGGTTTTTAATGAAACTGTACAACCATATATCATACTTCAGAATAACACATGAGATATAATTTATAAAGATATATTATTAAACAAACAAACAAAAATTAAAAATTAATTAATTTGGCATTACCATAAATTACAGATTTCTGTAAAAATAGACAATATAAAATATTTCACGGCCATCTTTTCTGATATACTCAATGAATAATTACGACTATTATACATTTACAAAAATAGAAAACCATACATATATTTTACCTGTGTAAAACAATCCTTACCATTATTTCGAATGTTCTAGAAAGAGGATAAGGAAGAGCAATCTTTATCAATCTTTACTTTTAAACCCAGCGAAGCGGGTGGATATCAATCTAGTATATTATAAATGCCAAAGTAAGCATGTTTGTTTATTTGTTTGTTACGCTTTCACGCTAAAACTACTTTTTTTTCTGATGGGCTCTGATATTAACCGTTTAAATCGAAATACTTCAAAATTTGTAATGCAATATTATTTCAGCATTCTATTTCATCACCTGTACAAAACCAAAAGTTTAATTTCTTTGAAAACGAAAATAGTTGAATAATTTTATGTACTTACTATAACTTTTAAGTTGCAATAAAAAGATCTCCGTTTACCTAAAATACATACTGCTAAAATAATTATATTGCAATTAAGACTTGTGCAGAAATTTGGTCCTCTTAAACTAGTGTTATTAAACATTTAGTAAATTCAGTACAATTATTTAAGTAATTTGAATGTTACTTTCTTAAGATAACTATATTAATATTTGTAATATTTGCTAAGGAATCCTGATTATAGATTTTTAACCCGCCTTCAATGTTAAATGTCGTTTTGAGAATTTTTTGGAATGGATTCATTTTTTTCGTCAATCACATATTGGCAATTTTTAGTGGAGTAAGAAAAAATTTTCGAAATTATAAGAATCTTTAATCCGTTGCAGTTGTTTTTTCAATTCGATAGAAATACGAATAATGTTTCCTTTTACAACTAGTAATTATCCGAAAAACCGTATGAAAGTGTTTCCATTTGATACATGTCTAAAATACACTTCTTTATTCCTATTGTCATTTCGATAGGATGTACCTACTAAAGTTGTGTCAAAGTTTTAGTATAAGTAATGTCTTTGTAAAATTCTCTATAGAATATATTGTTTAGTGAGATTGAACTAAGAGAAAACATAAATTTGAAATTCGAATCGAATCATACAATAATATCTGAAGTATATACTTCTTCCTACAGAATGTAACATAAACATAAAGGGCTAAACTTTGGAAGTCATTTTAAAAAAAAAATTTACAAATCAGAAAACCCGCTTGCGTTAAATTTAAACTGAAAAGAAAAAATCAAATGCAGTAATTTAAACTACTGAAGTTGTATTTTTCTTTAACTTGACTTATATTTAAAAAAATATACAAATTAATTTGTTTTAATTTCATTTGAGTGGAGTATTTAAATAATCTACGTTTAAATATAATCAAATTGTTTGCAGGAGAAGAACAAGCCGTAGATAGACTCTGGTGCGACCCTTCAGGTTCACACAAAAAACTTCCCTGCAAAATAAAGAGTAGTAAAAAATTTCAAAAAATTAAAACTCGACCGACTCGAAACTACTCGGCTGAATGTTATGAAATTGTTTTCGGATCATATAACCTTTAATACGCTTCGTTCGGCACTTCAACAAAGTCGATATCATTTTTGTTCACGCGATATCGATCCGGAAAAAATTTAAGAAAAAAGTCACCCGCTTAGCCTGAATGTTACAAAATTCTTTTGGATTATATTGTCTTTAATACGCTTCGATCGACACTCCAACGAAGTCAATTTTTTTTTGTTCGCGCGATATCGATTAGAGAAGAATTTTAAAAAATCATCACCGAAACGCCTCGACTGAATGTTATGAACGTTCCGATCGACACCTCAATGAAGTCGACATCATGTTTTGTACGCGTGAGATCGATTAGTAAATAATTTTTAAAAAAATTCCCCCCGACTCGAAACGACTCAAACGGTTTATTAGCGTATTTTCGACTTTCAATGTGAAGTCATATATTATTCAAAATTTTCAATATTCTTTGAGCCTTGTGAACGCTAGGTAGAACATACCCTAAATCTCAGTAGACATATCCATTTTGTGTATACCTGATTCCATTTTGATTGGTTTATAAGCTTACAAAAAAGTAATGTATGTCCCATCAGATTGTTTTTCGTATTTTGCTGAGAGCTTGTACTCGAATCTCGAATTTTAATATTAGTACACGCTGTATAAAAGCAACCAAGAGGGAAATCTTGACATTTTCAGATAATATTAATACCATGGTTATATGCTCCTCTAGCTGCATTGTACAATATTATTGTTAAAATATTTTCTATGAATAAACATCAACTTCTTCGAAATAGAATACAAGAATAAGCTCGGTTCGTCTTCTTATTCATCGTCTCTCTTGGTAACAGTTTTGAACAAATAGAAGGTGGTTGGTACTACTTACTGCTACAACAACATAATCAATTATTATTTAGTACAACAATTACATACAAACATTGTTGTTATCTAATTAAATACAGATTTGTACTTCGACAATACAACAACTTCAAATTGAATTTATTTTTAATTAAAATTTTAGTTTTACTCAATAGAAATGTGATATGGTTTGTGAAGATAATTGATAATTAATTAGTTTCAATTCTAAGTAACATAACTTGTATTTGTAATTCAAGATCAATGAAAAAAAGCCATAAACCTTTGTAGATTAAACACGAAAATCAGATTAGTGGAATAACTATAGGCAAATTATCTAATCAAAAGAAAAAAGAAAATTTTTTTTGAAGAGATATTTTTTTCGAATTTGAAAAGTTTACTGGATAATGTTTAAACACAGAAATAGTTTGGTATCAAATATCAATTTCATGATGAGTTTTTAATGTTTCGCCTGTAAGTGTGCAACAGTATATTTGATATACAGGGTGGGTCATTTTAATAAATAATGGATCAGATTGGATCTAGTTTTCTAGAAAACTAACATATTTTGTTCAAAAGACTTTTTCCAAAAACATTAGCTTTCGGGGGAAATTAAAAATATGTCATTATTGCATTAGATCGAAAAAAATACTCTTAAAGTTTATTGATAATTGTAGGTCAAAGTCATGGATACAGGCGAATGTCCTCCATTGATCATGACAACTTTTGGCTAAAGCATTTTTCCGTAGTTTCCGTAGTAGTTATGTTTTCTTTCGTTTAAATGGAGGGTTAGGAATGATGATTATATATTTAGATTTAAGAAAATTAAAAAATCATATAGATATGTTATATAGCTCCTTGAACTACGCAGGAATGTTTCCTTCTTTATAAAATATATGAGTGGGAGAACGTTGCATGTATATTACCTACATAAATTTTCAAAAAATTCATCCATAAAACAATGAAGGAAATTTTAGCAAGCAGGCATATTCCTACTTTACAATAACAATCCATAAATTTGAATAAATACAACTCTGAATTAAAATATATTATAAACCTGACTTATGCCTATACAAGAAGTTTGTAAAATATTGAAGGTTTCTATGATTCTGAATTCGAATACTTTTCTTATATACACTAGTCTTTAACTTTCCTGTTTAAATTTTGTATCTATGGCTTGAATTCAACGTAAAATTTATTGTAAAAAATGTAAGGAAGTAAGTAAGAGCTGTAATTCCTTTGGTCTGCGTTTTAAAAGATTAATAAAAATAAGTTCGATAATAAAGAAAATCGAGATATCTTAGGACTTTTTTTGTTTACCATTTAAAATAAAAAAAACATTGAAAGCAAACTGATACTCTTCATAATCACTCAAAATCGACTGACTTTGATCCAGACTTCAAATTTGGCTTGGTATTTACCAAATTTAACATTATAAATTCTCCAAAAAGTAAACAAAAAGATCCACTATTTTAAGATTAAATAGATCAGATGTTTTTTACAAAAAATGGAATGGCAAAGACTTTCTAATACGAACTTTTTATTCATTGTTAGGCATTACAGAAAGCATGGGGCTGAAAACTAGTTCATATTCTTAACTGATAATATGAGTAAGATATAGGACGTTATTTAGTTTACGATAAAATAGTTTTCTAATAATAACCTTCTAATAGAAATTTTTCTCTATCCCTTACTGGGAAAAAATGAGATGTATACCTACATGAACTATGTTTTAACCTCCTGCGCTATGCAATGAACGCATAAAATTTTGCATTTCGAATTAAGATCTATCTCAATTTTGGTTATTAAAAAAAAGAGTTGTATTCTGCAATTCCATTTTAATATTTTGTTAAAATCGCCCGATCCTAAAGAACTTGTCGTATTTAGTTGTAAACGTTGTATAATTTCTAACTCTTCCGCCTAACTTTACCTTTCGATTTGCGTTTTTTTGGACTTTCAATGTGATGTCAGACATATATATTTCTATAACATCCTTAATAATATCTGCAAATTTTTCAATACTCTCTGTATAACGGTATTATATTGATAAGATATGTCTTGTGTGTTGCCTATACTCTTGTATTTTGCTACCAAATAATTCATTTGTTACCTAATTAAATTCTATGGTAGGTAATACGGTTGATATGAGGAATGTGTATGAATGAGGATTTCTGTGGAGATGATAGTTGGTAGATAGATGTTGATACATGATGCTCCATTTTATTTTCATTTTACAGAATTTTTATTAGAAATGGAATATTCATCTTTCTATGTGAACGAAAACATACAATGTCAATTTAAGACAAGAAGACATTTTTGAAAACATTCTGAAGCTTTGTTGTATAAGTCTGTTTAAGTTTGAAAACTTAAATGAAATTCACTATCAACTTGTAAACATTACAAAGTTTGCATTAAAATTACAAAATCAAGAATCATCAAGAATTACAAGAAAAAAACCGGTAAGGAACTTATGTTCCTCCGCAATTATACTGACATTTGATCGCAATTATTACTGCCAGTAGGAAAAAAATACGTAAACAGAATAATCCTTTGAGGCAGAAACAGTAGTTGTAGGATTTATGCAAATCTTGTATTCTTTGCGAAATTGAAATAGCATTTATTATGTTCCACAACCTTGCTTTTATACTCTGTATATGAAATATATTAGTTATATAAAATTTGTTACGCTTAGAAATATTGATGTCACAAACAAAATTTTGGTATTGGTGCTTCTAGAATCACCAATATAATCCATTTTCAATTGTCCGTCTATCTATCCGTCTGTCCATCCGTCTTCAAGATAAAAAACGAAGAGAGATGTCGAGATAGCGTGCTCAGGACCTAACCAATTAATTCAAGTTCGTACATGAACAAAATTGGGTCCATTGGCTCCATTAAGTAGAATATACGCACCATTAAAAGAGTGGACTATTTTTTATTAGACAGTTCATTCATGCATTTGAATAGTATTATTGTAAAGTACTATGGTTTTTTATTCCCGCCTATTTACTAAATGCCTGCTTAAACTCAGTTTAAGCCAGTTCTCGTAGTTCTATTTTAAACTACCGGCAGTGACATGGCAAAAGTATTTACCCAATAAATATCATCGAAATTTAAAACTTTATTTTTTGCAAATACATCAATATCTCAACAAAAAAAGATTTTACAATTCTAAAAGTTAAAACGGAACACCGTATATATTCATTCATTCAATATTATTGTAAAATATAATATCTATTATTCATGAATAAATAAATACAACATTTAAGTTAGACAGTTTATTGATGAATATTTCAAATATCGGAATATTGTATTATTTACATAGCTTACAGTAATGATTCTCAATATATTATTATAAGACTTTAAGGAATCGATAAATTTATCTGAATTTTCGTTTTAAAAGCATTAATTACTATAAAAGCTACTAGATTTAGAGGAACGTAATTTATCTAAAAAAGTATTCTGGCTTATTATTGCATGCATAAAAATTTGTGTGCATCAAATCGACACCGCGAATAAAAAATTTTGAACTTTATGTAAAAAATTCTAAAACACTATTTTTAGAAGAAAATGAGCTAAGTGTCACACAAGCAGAAACTAAGAACCCGTTGTAAAAATTAGGTAATTTTCTTTCTTTATTTGTAAAAAAAATAAATTTTCTACTCATAAAATTAGCGAATACCCATTTTTATTTGCAAGAGCCATAATTATTTTTAGTGATCGACCGAAGGTTCCGGTTCGGCAATTTCGGTAAAAAACATCTAGCTTCGGCATACAGTTTCAGTTTTGGTAAAATCTTAAGCTTCGATTTCATATAGGGCTTTATAGTAATTCTACTCTATATGTTGGTGTTGGCGAATGGCAGTATATAAATAAAACTTTTTAATTAGAATATTTATCATCATTTTCTACGATTCCTATTATACTTTATTAAAAATTTCTGATGAGATTAAATTTCCGGACTGTTTTATTGCAGTTTTTCCATTTGTTACCTTTCTTTCCTTGTCATAAGAGATGGAGAACTATTTTTACAAAATACAACGTTTCTATACTTTGTAATGTGTACTATGCGTGTATAATAATAATTACAATGATTTTATTTTCTGTGGTTAGCGTGATATTATTGTGTGACAAAAATGAAAAGAAAGAGAGTTAAATTAAGTTACTACAAAAAAGCTTGACGCCATAATAAACATGCAAAAACATTTTTTTATATTAAATTTAATGTTTCATAAAATGTACACACATGTGAAGTTTATTTTGTTTTGAAATAGTTTTTTTATCTTTCACACTTTTTACTATAACATAAGGCCTTAATTTACAGATAAAATCACTTGTTTATTTGTTTTTTAGTTTTTTTTTTGTTTTTTTTTTGAAGGGGATATAATATCACTTTCTTTTGTGTCGTATAATCTATGTATATCATCGAAGACATAAAATCTCATCGAAGACGTCTAAAGTAAATAGTTCTTGTCTAAAGTTTTAAGAAAATTTAATTTTTTATTTTATGATTATGGTTTCAAAACTTGCTAAATGGATGGACTAATTAATAAATTTTCTGAAATTTTTATTGTTTTCAAACTGAGAATTGAAATATCTTTACGGCTAAAGGAATTTGCAATGCTTTAATACTCTTTTTAAATATATATGTCTATTGTTAAGTTATTAGCAATCTTTGGTAAAAAATGATGAAATTAATTTGTAATTATGGTAGATGGTGGTAAATCTCTATGAGACTTTGATGTCATGAGCTAATGGACAATAGTAATTAAGGATTTGAAATTATCGCTTCCTATTGTAAATAATTATTTATCACGGACAAATTGGCAGAAAATAGACTTAACTTTGATATATTAGGATGTTAATTTAAGAATAGCCTCCTAATCTACCATAAAGTGAGAAATCAAATAACTTTACGAAGTGTTTCTTTGCTACCGATCTAATAACAAATACTTTATCACTTGTCTAATCAAATAACGTATACAACTCAACTCAACTAACGGATTGTCTTACAGTGCCCAATATGTAAAAGTACCCAATTATTCGTGCTACGACAATTTATCACACTAGTCTATTTTAGTTTATTAATGAAAAATAAATGATAAATGATAGACGATTCCATTATTATGACGTAATATTAATACTCAAGGCAAGGGTCCTATGAAAGACGAGGGTAGCTAAATTATATTATTAATATATTTAGATTGTGGTGACGTATATATTGTTATATTTATGAACGAACAATGCCCCGAAGATATTTCTTCAAATTCTGTGTCATCGTTATAAAATATGGCAATAGTTTCCTCAGTGAAATACCCTCCCAATGATAAGATAAAAATGTTAACTATCGAATATACAGGCTGAACTTAAGTTTAAAAATTCACTCATTTTTTTTAAATATTGAATAGGGAAGATCATTAAAATTTGAACAGAGATGATTTCTTGCTTATTTTAGCTGAACTCTTAGTAATACCTCGAGAGTCCAAATAAAAATCTCACGAGAATAGATCAATATAAGAGCGTCACAACGCCACAAAAAATTTCATTTCAAGAAATCTGGATTTTGATCATTCCTTTCTTACTAACATTAGATAAGGTATGCTTTGAGGCAACGCACGACGCACTTTGAGACGACGTTTTAAAGTAGCGTTCATGCGTCGCTGTTGTCACATGCAAAACTGCCAGACGCGAATAATTTATTAGAAATTCTGAAACGCAACTTTATTTCAAATATCGAGTGCTTCGAGTGAATTTTTGGCACCCCACCCGGCAAGGTTTTTTTGCCAAAGTTGAACTTTGTCGGCTCAGATGTCACGGATTCCCGTGACATGCAAAATTAAATATTCTAGTTCAAAAAGTCGAGCAAGAGTTTTCAACAAAATTTTTCATTTTATTGAGGAAGAGACAAGCTAAATTTGATAAAATATTGCTATGATTCAAAATTAGATATATAATCTTCCACTGAATCACTTTGTGTATTCGAGCGTTGAGTCTGCTATGCCGTGAACCTTGGCTTCCGCACTTCTATGTCGTATTTGTCGCAGATATTGCTCATGGTTTTGAAAATTTTTCTGAACTCTTCTCCAAAGTCTCCTCTTTTTTCAAGCAATATATGTTTTGCAGCATCAGATAGTTCAATAGCCTCGCCAAGAACAAGGCTTTCTGTTTGGAGTACTAGACTCAAAGACAAAGTCAAAGAGTGTACCGGGAGCACAAAATATGTATAGATATCTGAATCGTCAGTGAAAAGCGTCTCAAAAATGGGTTCATTTATAGGACTGTATTGTTAGTTCAAAATTTATGTGGACAGATTCTCATTGGGAGTTTTGACCCCAAAACCCATCCCTTGCGCACGGGTCTGTTGTAGATCAATTTTCTATAATCAATTATGGCAGATCGATTTCAGAATCACTCAATATCGTTTAAATAAAATTGAGTTTATCACCAAAATAAAATAATAAAAAAGATATTTTTGTTTAACATAGAATTTTACAAAATAAAATCAATAGTTACAAGTTCACCCTCATATCATATAATGTAGTATATATTGTGAAATATTTTTACATGCTGCGAACTGTAACCATAATAATAATAATAATAATCATAATCATAATTTTGATAAAATAGGATAAAATACATTTTAGAGCAGGAGCTGGAGATATGAGATTGCAAAAAAATTGTGGTATAAAAATATTGATGCAACGAAAAAAATTTTGGTATAGGTGTTCATAGAATCATCTAATTAGTCCATTTTCGGTTGTCCGTTCGTCCGCCTATGAACACGATAACTGGAAAACGAAAAAAGATCGAGTTGAAATTTTTACAACGCACTCGGGACGTAAAAATGAGGTCGAATTCGTAAATGAACAACATAAGTCAATTGGGTCTTGGGTCCATAGGACCCATCTTGTAAGAGATAGAACGAAAATTTAAGTGTGAAAAATGTTCCTTATAAAAAAATAAACAACTTTTGTATGAAACAAATTTTTTGTAAACATCACTGTTTACTCACGAGAGCACAAATTAGATGCGTTAGAGATTAGAGATAGAACAAAAATTTAAGTGTGAAAAATGTTCCTTATAAAAAAATAAACAACTTTTGTATGAAACAAATTTTTTGTAAACATCACTGTTTACTCACGAGAGCACAAATTAGATGCAAATTTTATAGTATGTATTACTATGGGATTATCAGTTATGTATGTGTGACATGTATTTCAACAATTAACTCAGTCAATAGTTTGTTTTCACTTGTTTTCAATTGTTTCTTGTTCAGAGTAATTTATACATTAATATACCCTGGATGTTATCAGAAACCCTATTACTCCAACTTTTATAAAACCTCCAACCCCACCACAGAAATGTAAATTTTTTGAACCAAATAATCTTACCCTAGATTTTTTGAGTTATTTAAAGTCAAAATGGCCTCTTGTGACGATATGAGGATCTCGAAATTCACCGTTTTCGAAATAATAACAGTTTCATGTTTGAAAAAATTCCAAAAAGCCACTTTCAAAGCTGAAAAACGAAAAAAAAATTAAAATTTTGAGCTTACCAAAATCCGGAAATAATCTTTCAAAAAAAAAAAATTATTTAATAAAGTTCTCATGAAGCTTTAGAATTAAACAATCTATAATTACTTTCAAAACTTTATATAAAATGTTCAAAGATCATCTTAAGATTTTGAAAAGCTCATATTTTAAATTTTTTAGCATAATTTTTCAGATTTGAAAATGACCTTTTTGGAGTTTTTCCAAACGTTAAACTGTCAATAACTTGAAAACGGTGAGCTTTACGAAAAAATCACAAAAAATTAACATTTTACTGTTTCTGAGGAGGTAGTTACAACATTGATCCAATAGGATTTCTTTCCGCATTCGAAATATTAATCTACATGATTTTCTAAGTATCAATGCACAGAATTTGGTTCTTACATTTTTCAAACTCGAGTATCTACAGCGCCCGCACAATAAATGATAAAAAATATATGAGATACTCTCACGTATCCAATAAATCGATCCCTCGAATCGTAAGAATTGAGGATGTATATACTACAGATAGTACGATGTTGTTCCATATACTTTATGTATGCATATTATGTATCTGTATATAAAACAGTTTTGGTATCATATTTTTCTGTTGCCAAAAAATGTTTCTTAAACATCGAGAGTATGTGTAGTTTGTTTTAGTTATTGCTATTTATGAAATCAGTAGCGTACGTTACAAATATTTTTTATAAGAGAACATGTTCCTATCTTTTAAAGATGTCTCAATGTGGATCCTCGGAATTTTAGTAATTCTTATACACTGAAAACATGATACACATGAAATAGGTGTCCATTCCGTTTCCCAATCGTTTTCCCATAACAGTTTATTCAATTTCGGCATTTATGTGATGAATGAATATTCATGAAATTCTTTTCACATTTCTTATTAATATATGAAAATACCGATACAGAGATGTCAAAAAATAAAATTAAAATCGACCAAGAAGTGGGACTATTAATTAGACAGATATTAGACAGAGAAATTTGACATTGTATTTGACATCATATACTATGTTTGCATAAGAACTGTATGCTAAATTCAGTTTTGTTAGAAAGTAATACAAACAAATGTTTGATGGGCTTTTCTTGGTTGATTTTATAGTTATTCGAAAAATATTTTTTCTCTTTTATGTGTGCAGAAAAAAATAGTGAATATTTAGAACTTTTTCAATTGGAGTGCTCATGTATCTAAGAAAGAAAAAACGTTAAGCATGTTATTAGAAATGAATATCACTATATCTTAACACTACTGCCTTGCGCTGGGAAATTTATTATAGAACACTAAAATTAACTCTAAAAAAACACTGATGAAATTTCTGGTCTGAACTATATTCTCAGTGTGTGATAACTCGTTCCTGTAATAACTCGTCAATGAAAAAAATTTCAAACAAAAGTGGATGGTATCTAGACTTTCTTCCTATCTCTTACGGTTTAAATGATCGGTTCTGCTCGTTTACAAACTCAAAGTTACTTTAAATTATTCTATAAAAATACCATACCAGAAAAAATATATAAAAATTTCAGCTTAATATATCATAGTTTGTATTCTATCTTTTTGACGGACAGGCGTATATAGAAGGATTAGCTGATTTTATGAAACCCTATACCAAAAATTCTTCTCGTTCTATCATCCATAATAAATTAATATACTATTGAAGTATTAGATAATAATATATCAAGTCCATGAATGCATATCTGTGCATACAATTGGTTTGAAATGATGCACTAAATCTTCGCCTTGAAAAATACTCCTCAGTAAAATAAAAATTTAATAAACGTGTTTTGTTGGTATACAAAATGCTCGATTTACATCTAGGCATATAAATATCACGAGTATAACAGATTACATGTGTTATGCAATACATCTAAGTAAGAGGTATTGTAGGTGTTATATGATATTGCAAAAGTGACTTTTATCGTGGCTTATCTGTTGTAGTTCATCTATTCAACTAAGAAACTCCCTCTCTCCAAGCGTCTTACAACTATCGCAACGCATATCGAAGCTTCAACACAAGTATTTAATACCTTTCACTTAAATGCATTGCTTAACGCATGTATTCTGTCATACTCGTGATATTCATATGCCAAGATGTAAATCGAACATTCTGTATATTGTACGCAAGTTGTTTCAAAATATTTCTTATTATAAATCCGAAAATATTTATTGTTTTCAAACGATAGTGCACAAAAAGTCTTACAAGACAAACAATTTTTTTTCACCGATTATCTGAAAATATAAATACTCCTCATTGAATTTCTAATAGCAACGCTCCTTCTCATAAAAGATATATGATATATGCAAACATACTGTCTAACAAGACAAGTTATGTGACGTATTTTAAAGAAGAATCCTTTACGATGATCCTTCATAAATATTTATATACTAACTTGTAGTTTATTGATAGTAAAAATATTACATATATGCTTTAATTAAATAAAAAAAAAAGGATATGCTATACTACAGACTATACATATATAAAAGCTTTTTTGGATGAAATATTATTCAAATAAAATATATTAAATCCCTTTCTCCTTTTTTTTTTCTTTTTTGAACTTTGTGAACATTTGTGGTTTTTTGATAGACATATTTTTTACCTCTATATAAGGATTTAACAACCCAGAGTATATAATTTAGCAGGAATTCTCAACATTTTTATAGTCGAACGAAAATTATTTTTAAATTAACGATGTTTTCCTGAACAGTATTTTACCGATCAAAAATTTTGCTAGTAAAATTCGTGGCGTATCATAGTAAAGCTGTAAATTCCATCGTTGTCAAAATGCTTGACAATGGCATCGAACAAAACATTTATATCAGGCATGGGCAAACGTGGCTTAGATACGTCCTTCAGACTTCTGTATCTAAAATACGAGTAAGACAGTGACAACCTAACCAGTGCCAATCAAAAATAGGAGTAAAACAGGGAGACAACATTTTTTTTCTACCTATTTCATTACTATTAGAGAAACTGAGATAGGTAGAAGAGTCGTATACCCGTCTCGCTTCCTTCTCTATGAGCAATGCGGACTTGGACACACAATAAATTTTATGAAACACAAGTTGTAACAAATGGTGATTTCGACTTAAAATAACTCGCCCATTCCTGATCTACATAGAGTATAAAAGAAAGTAGACCTCCGCGTCTGTCTGTTAATCCGAAAAATTAGGTTAAACCCATAAATTAATACAGTTAGAGAACGCCAAGGGTCTGCTAGCCCGTAAGTGTATCCGATTTGCGAAGCGAGAGAGAAGACTGTCAGTGAGTTCTCCTTTGTTCTTGTCATAATCATATGTACATATATACTTATTATAGGTATAAGATACATATATACTTATTATAGGTAAGTATAAGTATATGTATTAGACAAGGACACAAGAGAACTTACTGGCAGTTTTCTCTCTTGCTTCGCATAACGCATCCACTTACAGGCCAGCATTCTCTATTATCTCTATGGTTAAACCTGAAAAAACTATTGTAAAACTATTTAGTATAACCAAACAACATATTTCTGTATAAGTACCTAATATAAGTACCATTAATCTTTTGTTTGGTAATTTCTTCCGTCTGTTTGATATAAAGACGTTATTACAAGATCAGTGTATGTTAAAATGGTTTTCAATTAGAAATTGTTTTATCTTAAATCGTTTTACCGTTTTACCTCATCAGTTTCTGTCGGGATAAGGTATCATTTATTCTATATTTTTCATGTTTTAAAAACCTTCCAAAAGAGGTACGGTACCTCATACACATAGCTAAAGAAATAAAAATTTAATAAATGTAAAATACTGACTCTGTTGGAAGCGCATTTTCCTTCCATTTTGTTAGAAGTTAATAAATATATTTAAAGATTATTCTACTTCAGCCCATATAGGGACGTCTACCATAAACCATCAAAGAGCTAATGATGTTTATAAATGAGCTAATACATACTAAGAAAATCCGTTCGAAATTTCATAAAAAAATTAACTACTGTGTGACTTTTGTAAACAGAATCATTTAACCTCTAAATACTAACTGTATCTAATGTGGGAATAGATTTCCGAATTTAAATTGTAGCCCTACTAAGAATTTGATATAAGCCTTAATTGTAGCCCTACTAAAAATTTGATATACGCCTTCCATGCGAGGCTTCTATATAGATGTTGTGGTCTATTCAAACCATTTTTTTTTTTTTAGTTTTTGCAATGAAATATATCATAAAATGGAAACCTGATCGTTTCTGTATATAAAATTTCAAATTTATATATATTTTTGATTTTTTATTTTAAATTTAATTTTACCTTTTTTTTTCCTTTTTGAATCAACGCATAAAAAATAAAAACCTTTTTTGGCAACAAACTTAAAACTTTTTTTATATATACGCCATTAAGTTGTTGATAAACAATTTTTTATAATTTGCTTATAAAACTTCCTGAAAAATGGTTTAGAATTTATTATATTATTCACCAAAAATGACATGGGTATACTCATAATACTATAAAGAAAATATAATGGTTAGACCACATGACCACCCAAATCATTCTGTGTCATACTTTTTCACCCACAGCTTTTAAAGCTTTAACCTCTAATTTGAAATGAAAATTTTAAGTAAAATTTTAATTTTATTATTCCTGTTATTACAGACTCGATTGTCTAAAATTTTTATCTACGTCCATGGCATAAGAACTACTTTTCTCACTCAAGATGCGTGGGAAAAATAGCTTGTTTTACAATTTCGAAAATAGCTAGAATGTCAATTTTCATGAGAAGGCGCAGCGCACTCAAATTGTTTAGTTAGTTTAATGGTTCAATTAACGTTGGATTTTTATCCACTAAACCTTTGGTCAACACTTCAAATTTCATAATTTGCAGTCGTTTCCACAAGCAAGGATTATGATGACTATTATTATTATATCTTCGCTCGTGAAAACTACTCCAATTTGTGAAATTTGAAAGTAGTCATTGTGAATAAAATTTAATTTAACCAAAAAGAAAGCAGCTATTCTCCTTTCAATATTTTATAAATCATCCGTATAAATAATTTCCTCGCACATAATGTTCTAAATGAAAATCATTTAATGATAATTTTTCTGCAAGAAATAATTAAATGTCACTTGATGATAATCGTATTACGACTTTGCATTGACATTTATTTTATAATGGTGTATTTTATTTGGTATAGAGTCAGTTAGTTCCACCAACTTACCAACTGTTCATTTATTATATTGCATGTTCCAAGACAAATTGTAAACACGTAGGGTTTCTAAGCTGTGTTTGGCGAAAATTGTATATTTTTCAGTGTTTATTATTTTTTGTTTCCAAGGAATCAAAATGGTATTGTTTTTCCAATTTTCAAAAATTTTGATACTTAGTTAGTTTGTTTCTATGGTGTTAAAAATATATTTGATGGAAAACTGCTATTGGATTATTGATAACTAGGAGTTGAAACTCGCCAACTGGCGATTATAATTCGTACTAGTTAAAAACAGAAGAAGTACCGAATGCAGTAGTTACAATTTCGCCTACCAGATATCAATGCTTGTACAATGCTTCAAATTCAAATCAGATAATTTTTACTATTAAACAGGAAGTGGAACACATTTTTCCAATTTAGCTATTGTCAAATTCAGCCCTAACAAATTTTTCCTTTACGAAAATGTTTGGGTTGAATAGGATATTCAACAAACATTTACAATTGAATAAAAAGAGGCAAAAATAGATTTTGCCCATCACTCAACCAAGCATGAAAGCATGATACCCACTTCCGTCATCTCACTCTTTCGAGATTCGAACAAAATGATTTTTCTACTTCTAATCAATTTTCTTCTTGCTTGAATACATTCCTTAATTAAAGAATATTTCCCAACTTTAGGCTTGCCGATTATGTAAGCTTTTGTAAATGAAAAGACTGTTTAGTGCAGCCTTAGCAGCAATTTGTCAAATTTCTGTCTTTTTCTTATAAAATGAGTCCCAAAAATGTGCCCTAAACAATTATGAATAACTCTTTTGAGTTATAATATATTAATTATTAAACGTCAGCAAATACAATTTCTTTACATTTTTTACTAGGCAATATACAAGCTTAAAATATTGACCCACAGAATTATCTTAAAACATGCTGTACAAAATAAAATATTCTCATTTCTAATTTAAATTCTCATTGAAAATAATATTAACTGTTACATTTTGAAAGGTACACAAATGATTTGTTATATAATTTCCTATATTTTCCGATTTTCCATTCACATTTATAAATTCATACGAATATAATAATAATAATAATGAGAAAGCTTTTCTTTTATAAATAATGTCCTTGCCCATCAGTTAGTTAGTTAGTTATTGTCCTATTATATTATTGTTATATTTAGGTTCAAGGATAATTAATAATCGATCATTATAAGTTTCAATAGAAAAAGCTTCTTTTTTTTTATTACAAAACATGATAAAAAGGTGCTGGTAATTATTAAATTTTTTTGTTTTGAAATAATATAAAATCTTTCAATAAGAATGATACTTTTTAAAATTTGAATAAAAAGCAGTTAAAACAAACAACTGACTGAATTAATTGTTGAAATACTATATATAAAAGGATTGATTAATGACGTATTTGCCTCCAAAAAGTTAATAGTTTAACATTTTACACAGGGCTTAAAGAAGTTTTTTCTTATTGTTCACCTTCACAATTTCTCTTATTTATCGAAAAATATTAACTTTTTCTATCAGATCGATTAAAAATTATACTTTTTATTTGTCAGAGTTTGGGAGTAGCAAAGTTAAAAAGTTCTTGAAGAAGAAAATTGAATATAAAATTTTATAATCTTGTCCTTGAGTGAAGCGTAGTTTTTGAACTTGGACCCTTTTCCCCAATATCTCAAGAACTTTTGATCTACTCATCACGAACTGGCAGAATATATATACACTGATAATGCATGACCGTAAATCACTTTCCATGAATAGTAAATGGTACCCTTCATGATCTGTTTGATATGTATTCGCACCGTGCGTGAGTTTTTTTTGGAGGCGTTTCTATGGTGAAGATACACTACTCTAATTATAGAATTGTATGGATGCATATATAATTACACTTACATTGAAAATTAAATATAATTGTCTCACAAATTTAAATAAATAATTATGATAATTTACATTTGAAAAATAATATCTGTGCAATTTGATTTCTTATTTTCACAATTTTTAATGCATTAAGTTTAATTAATTAGTGTTTTTCAATAATTTTAATTTAACATTTTCTATAACATTAGCATGTAAAGAATTGCAAATTAGTCATAACAGCCTCCTTTAACGCCAAAATTTTCTCTGGAAGAGCTGGCATCGATATTATTTTCCCTACCATGACTGCACACACAAAGAATAGGTAGAGATAGGCCATCGTACATATCTACCAGAAAAAAACAGCAAAAATGTTTTAAGGATATTTATTGAAGAATCAGAACACTAGCAGCGTTAAGCCAAAATCCATAACTTACTCACACTTTGTTTTTACGGGATTTGGATCTTAAAATAAAAATTCATTAAATTTCTTTTTTTTTTAACTGAAGAGTTTTTTTTATAGAGCCGTCTGTAGAGATAGAAACATTATTCAATGTTTTTGTCTCCTCTATTCATGTTACTACAAATTAAAAAACATGTTAAATGTTTTCATGATTAATTACTTTGAATTTCAGTCGTTATGTTGGGGGTAAAGTCGATATAATTTGTATAACTTTTATGTTATGTATATTTTAGGTGTTTATTTTTAAGGATTACGTACCAAAAAACAAATTCGAAAAGAATATTTCGATAAAGTATTAGGAGATATAATATCAGAAAATTTTAAACTCATATATAACTGATATTCCCATATAATGCAGACTATATAATTTGCGCTCTCGCCAGTAAACAGTGATATTTACGAAAAACAATTTTTACATTTAAACTTCAGTTCTATCTCTAACGGTTTACAAGATGGGTTCTACGGACCCAAGACCCAATTGACTTATGCTGCTCATTTACGAACTCGACCTCACTTTTTACGTCCTAAGCAAGCTATAACAATTTCAGCTTGATATCTCTTTTCGTTTTTGAGCAATCGTGGTGACAGATAGACGACAGACAGATGGCAGACAGACGACAGACAGACAGGCAGACAGACAACCGGAAATGGACTAATTAGGTAATTTTATGAACACCTGTACCAAAATTTTGTTCATAGTATCTATATTTTTAAGCGTTACAAACTTGGGACTAAACTTAGTATACCTTAGTATATTTCATATACATGGTATAAATATATATAAAATTACAATTGGATAAAAACGAAAAACTGATCCATTAGTATTTCAATACAGCTTTGAAATTTATTCGTTAACAAAATAACTATTGATGTAAATTTAGAAGAGTACATAAAAAATTGTTTAAAAAAACAAACAACATGATGAACAAAAATTCGTTTATAAGTTCATACAATGTTCGAAAATATACGATTTAAATACTCAGTTTCAATAATAAATAATTAGATGTACCTATGTGTTACAAAAATAGAGCATCAATAGTTTATAAATTTGACTTGAAATTTTAAATTCCTAATTATTGAAAACATTGTTTGTTCTAAATACAAAAAAAAAAAAAAAAAAAAAAAAAAAAAAAAAAAAAAAAATTACAAAAACATGTGAAAAATAGTCCGGGTAAGAATGACGCAATCATTTGCAAGTATGACATGAACCTACTACCTGGAAAATATTATCTTCATTTCGAAAATTATCCCTATATATTATAAATGTAAATGTAAGGATGCTTGTTTGTTACGCTGTTCACGCAAAAACTAGCGAATGGATTTTAATGTAACTGTACAGCAATATAGCTCATACATCAGAAAAACACATGAGCTAAAAATTAAAAAGATACAGATACCAAAAAAAAAATTTTTTTTTAATAAATTTAATCTGACATTTACTATTTTAAATTTTTACAGAAATCTTAAATTCATTGTTCAAAATGATGATAACAGATGGAGTAGAGTTATGATCATCATTTTGAACCATAAATTAAAGATTTCTGTACAAATTTAAAATAGTAAATGTTACAATTCATGGCTACCTTTTCTGATATATACTCAATAAATTATGACTGCTTTACAATTTAAAAAATTGAAAACTGTGCATATCTTTTAGCTGCGTAAAACAATCCCTTCAAGTGTTATGGAACGTTGATAAGTGAGATCAAAGGAGGGGAGGCTATAAAGCGGTGGTTTTTACTTTTAAGCCCAGTTAAGCGGGTGGGTATCAAGCTAGTAATTATATACAAAATCATCGACACTTGATTAAAGAAATATAAAATCTTAAAAATTTAAGAATTAACAATAAATATAAAAACTTTTTATTTTCATTTGCATTGTGAAAATTTTTGTTTAAACTTTTCACTTTTAATATATTTGAATTCAAAGGTAGTTGAAAAATCGCATAACCCAAGAGAGTATTTAAATATTATACGATTTTCACATGAACAATAAAAACACTGGCCACTTATCTATATCTATAAAGAAGAAACTGATAAGCTGACTGATAAACTGCAACGCACAGCTTAAACCACTAGAAGCATGCAATTTTGTACACACATTCCTTAAATGACGTAAGTTAAAGTGAGGGTTGAATGTTTATATGAAACTTCGTTAGTTTTGAAGTTAGAAAAGTAAAAAAATGATATATGAGCTCATGGTTCAAAACAAAAATTTACTATATGACTATTTTCAAAAATTCAGGCCCTAAGGCAGGCATTGGCCAATGTGGCTTAGAGAAGTCCCTCAGACTTCTGTAACTAACATACGAGTAAGACAGTGATAACCTAACCAGTGACAACCAAAAATACGAGTAAGGCAGAGAGACAACATTTTTTTTACTACCTATCTCATTACTATTAGAGAAACTGAGATAGGTAGAAGAGTCGTATATCCGTCTCGTTTCATCCTCTATAAGTAATGTGGACTTGGATAAAGAGACACACAATAAAGTTTATGGCACACAATAAAGTTACAACAATGATGAGTTCAACTTAAAATATCTCGCCCATGCCTGCCCCAAGGGGATGATTAAACTGAGCGTTGAAAGTTTATATGAAACTTTATCCTTTTTGAAGTTAGGAATATATAAAAATTAAAATATGTGCTCAAGGTTCAGAACAAAAGTTGATTGTATCACTTTTTTTATTTCATCATTTTAGGATACGCGGTAAGCTCCATGACCGAAGACCGCGTTATGTGCCAAGAGGATGGGAGTAAAGTTGATGTTTAGAGGGCGAGCTAAACGAGCACAAGCGGGTTGAAGAATAGTATATGGGATATTATTGTCTATATTAAGAGTAGTATATAGAGCGAATAAGTGAAGTAAAGTAAGGTTCTCTAAATGAATCTATAATTCACTAAATTAATCATTTATAGAATCCATAGAAATGAATCATTATCACCAGCCAAGGGAAAAAGCTAGTAACTCATAAGCTCTATAAATGTTGAAATTTTATCTGATTTAATTTCTCGGCCGTTCCATTCTTAATCAATACATTCATTACGCCACAACATTAGCCAGAAGTTATTTGAGGCATTGTAAAAATTAGCATTTATAGAAGAAAAGTACATACAATGTTTTACAACATTTCCACCATATTTCTTTTATTTTTTTATGTCATAATATTGTATTTTCATCTAATATGAAAATATTTTGCATTAAACTTTCTAACTCATCGAGAAGTACCTTAATTTTCAAATACAAGATTCGTACTCAAAAAAAGACAGGTTAAAAAAGTTAGTTATTTTATAATAACATGGTATAAAAACTTTGAAATCAACAAAAATTGGCTCTCTTCTACCAATTAAAAATGTTTTCACCATTCTGACCTGGTCTAAAAACATAGAATATGTAGTATTAAAAACATTCTCATATGTTATTTCAGCGTGAGAGAAACTGGCGAAGGCTGCTTCAGTAACTAGGGATTAATGTTTATTAAGTATTTATAACGAGAGAAGATGTTCATTTATGACTGCAATTGTACACTTTAGTTGAAATAAATCTGAAACGAATTGAAATTATTTTTAACTAAAAAGTTCAATAAATAATTGTTAGCCAGATTTTTATACTCAAGTAGTAGGTGCGTTACGGTTTGCGCCAGGGGAAAAATTTCAACGATAGATATCATATGCCTTGAATTAATATCATCGAATTAGTTCGATAAATATTGATTTTACTTAAAAAATGATTGTGCCAAAAATATTATTGAGAAATTTTCTTAGAATTTTTATTTGAAATTTTGGAAAACTTTTTATATTGAATAAAGTTTCAATAGATTTTAAACAGTGATAACGTTTGAAATTGGAAACAGTCTTCCAATTTCAAAGAGTAAGATAAGAATTTTCTTATCATCTCTGTTTCACTTCGTAAGAAAAACTCTTTCTACTCTTCAAGGTATGATTTTTGGAGCTTCATAAATTTTCAAACATTCAAATTTTAAAAATTTTAAACAAAAATTGTTTGAATTATTGTTTCCGAAAGTCATCTTCACGTAAAATCAATATATATCAAGATATTTGATTGTACTAATCAATTTCAAAAACGCTCCTTTGAAGTTTCACGGGGGGAATGCCATAACTGAAAGTTTTTAGAGGAACCAACGATTTGAGATGACAGAGATTATAGAATTGGGTATGGAATTCGATTTCGAAGCACACGACAAACAATCATATAAGGACCCCATTCAGAGGTTAACTGAATTGTTCATCTAAAGATATGTTCCACATTTTTTGTTTGGGTAGTACCAATGTTTATAAAACGCCCGCTTCATGTTTTTATTTTTGTTTTTAAACATTTGATAATTGAAAATATTCATTTGTTTCGTAAACAACGTGTCATCACCTACGGATATTATAAATTCATTTTTTAATTGCATTGTGAGCATTTTTTAAATTTCGTACAAAAAAAACAATTTTCAATAAAACAAATGTTATTTTTGACAGAGTGCCTTTAAATTGGTATTTTTATAATTTTTTATGCTATCGCCTATACTCGAATTTGGTTACTAATAAAAAAAAAATGAATAATGGAAATGACGATTCTTGAAAATTGGATAAATAAAAAATAACTTGCTTTTTAATGGCTTTATTTTGGAACTTCACAGTTAATAATAAGTAATACCTGATATGAGATAAAATGTTTTATTTTTAATTTTACCTATTTTTGTGCCAACACTATTTTGACTTTATTAGTTTTGGCACAGAAAATGCTAAAAGAATATTTTTTAAGTAACTACATTCACTGAAAAACAACGTCGTATTTCTGTTTAAAGAGTGATTAATGAAAGGTGAAAATGGAGAAAAGTACTGAGAATTTGTAAAACATTTATTGAAATAGCCAGTTTTCTCTTATTCAAATGCAAAATATCTATAAATGGAATAAATATTTTTTTAGAGCACTTCCACCATTTTGGGGATAAAAAATCAATTTTTGGTCCATACGACAGAGCTATGGATTTCAAAATAATCATAAAAATTTGTTCGAATTTTCTTCGTTTATGGCAGTTTTCTAATTAATTTCGTCTTTCTAATTAATCAGTATTATTATTTCCATTCATTTAATAGAACTAAAAATAACCACACTATTTTTATGAAATAAATTTCGATTTTTGTCCCAATTTCCTATGTTACTCGTTGTTAATTTGGTGGTGGACTGCACAGACTGTAGTGAGCTATGTGCTTTAAACTTGACAAAACAAATTCCGCGTCGCTTTATCTATTGTCAGCCAAGTTTATCTATTGTCAGTCAGTTCATTTTCAGGTTTGGTTGAAAAATAACTAGCTAGAGAAAATTGATAATGTGTTAATGCAGTAAAAAGCGATCTCGGAAGTTTAGATGACCGGTGCATTTTACACACCTTTTAAATATTTGAGGGACAAATTATACGATAAAAGAATTTTAAGGGTCATTAGCTGAACTATTATCATTTTTTATCAGAGCACGTTTTTTGCAATGATTCAACTAATTTAAATTATGAAAATCGCTCACTAAACTCAACTAAATATAATTTAGTCCGTTGAACATTTTACGACCCCTCATTAAAATCAAAAAACATAATTTACTGACACAGTATTATGCACTTTGTATCTGCATTTATTTTATTTTATAAAAAGTTTTTGTATGCACTTAAAACAGTTTTATTTTTTATTTTTAAAACATCATTATTATTGTCCATCAAAACAATAAAATAGAAATAGTTGTACATTGTATTTAAAATGTTTGCGGATTACTGCCCATTAGAATAATTATGGTTTAAAAATATAAAATCTTTTCTCTGTCGTCATTAAAGAAATATATACATTAGCGAAAAGGGGTCATAAACAGCATCGTCATCAATTCTAAAGCCATAACATAAATTCTTTTATTTTATTATAGAAATTTTCATAACGGTCCATTTTTACTAAACCTATTGTTTTTTTTTATAGGTCAAACATCAAAAGCAGTTGAAGTACATTTTGAAAACAAAGATGGCGGGTTCTTCTTAAAGCATGTACCCAGACAACATTATCAGTCTTCTGCAGATCTATCGGGTACATCATTGCCACCAAATGTTGGGTCTTCTTCAGAGACAATTCTATCGGTGGATAGATTTACAGTCTTTCAAAATTCCCAACCAATATCGGTGCGTGCCACATATGGTCCCTTTTCAACAAAACAGACAGTACCAGCTAGATATATTGTTCCTGATCCGTTAGATCCAGTTTCCATAACAGAGAAGCAAGCGAAATCAAATGGAAGTTCGTCATTGGTTGTTGATATGCAAGAACTTAGTGCAGCTGCAACGCATCACTTAGATATGTCAGCGCATATTGTACGTCATGAAATTCCACGTGACTCTCCTGTGTTACGTGTACTATTTCATACAGGATCGGACCCTGGCGGGCGTAGACAATTCTTACTGTCGAGGCATCAACGTGTGTGTATTGTTTTGCATGCCACTCTCCCTGGTCGAATTCCATTAACATCCGCATGCAGTCCTGATGGAGAGGATGGAGTTTGCCTTGCACAAATTGCAATTCCTTCTAAATGGTGGCCACCACTTCCACCACCTGACTCACAAATTCGACCAATGAAAACTCCACCACGTTTAGTACACTTAGCGTATTCTGTGCTGGAACCAAAACAAGGATGTGTTCCTCGTGTACAAATACAGCCAGTCACACCAATCGGTACAGTTTCTTTAGTACCCGCAAGATCATCTTACAAAGAGCTACGTGCAGATGAGTACTTAACAATGCTAGTACCTCATACACCATTGTATCCATTATCCAGAATACATATTCCTGTATTCCTTCAAGAAAGTTTAGACATTCCTATTACAATGTTTATTGTACGAGCAAGAGTAAAAAGTGGATTGCGAATATTGGGCGCAGAACCCAGTAACCCACATTGGAATATTACAACAGAACTGAACCCAAAACGAACGGGGGCTACTGTCACAGCAGTTTACCGAGATAATTTGCAAAAAAGTGGACAAAACCATAAAAGTAATTCAGTACCAAAGTAAGTACTGATTTTTCACTTAATGATTTGGGGATATAATTAATTTTCTCATTTTGTTCACAGTGTAAATGAAATTTTTACATGGTTACTAGAAGTAGCTGAAGATAGTGCTGAATTATGGGATGGAGCACGGATTGTTTGGACAGTTCGTTATTTGGGTGCTATAGATATTGGCACATCCCAGAAAACAAATTATTCGCATAACAATCCACCTGTAGCATTTCAACAGCCAATTACAAGTGCTGGCATAACAATGGTTGGTGACGATCATGTGACATACGCGCCACATGTTCAAGATTTGTTCACTGGACAACAAGAAGGCCGTAAAAAGCTAACTGCTAGATTAGAAGTGCAAAAAGATGATATCCAGGCAGTTTTACCCATAAGCAAAGTGAGTATTTAACAAAGTGATTTACAAATATCTAAAAATATTTGATTGTCTAAAATTAATTTTCGTTTTCCAGAATTGGGAAGTCATGAATACAGCAGTATTAACTGGTCGTCAAGTCTCACAAACAATGAAAGTGTTTATTGTATCCCAAGCGGGGAAAGCTGCAGATGTTACTTTACAATCTTCATGCCATTCTGAGGATGAAAGTGTTTTAAAGGTAAATGATTTCAAAAAAATTTTAGACAAGTTCCCTTTATAATCGAAATTCGTACACTTTACAGGTATCCTCATCTTGTAGTTCAGTATATGTAGACGGAACAGAAGCACGAGGATCTGTAAATGGGTCGGTTCTAGTAAAATATGGTACATACACGGGGTTGGCACAATTTACAGTATGGATGCCAGAATTTCCGTTAGAGATAACAGTGCCAGATGTGAGATTATCACAAATAAAATCGTGGAAAGTAATGTCAAATTTTATTAACCCAGCAAAATCAAATCGACCGGAACGTTCTTATAACTGGCCAAATAATGATAATGGTGGAATGTTTACGGACGAAATGAATGGAATTGGAACAGACCAACCAGTATGTCGATTACGATATCAGCAAACACCAGTTGATGTATATGGTCGTTTCTTAGCTACAGATCATGATTCAGGACGTATTAGTTATTTTATATCCCGGCGTAGTTGGCTACGTGTTACTGATTTAGTAACATCATTGTTACGTGTTAGTGATCCCAGAATTGCTACTCTATCTGGTCGTATTTTACAAGGTCATACAATGGGACGATCTGAAGTGCAAGTGTTATCTCCAATTACTGGACGAGTGATTGGTGCAAAAGAAATCCGTGTAGTGAATGATAAAGTTAGTATAACAAAATTATCAGTGAGCGTGATTTCTGGATTACAATTAAACATATCACCGGATAGTACAATTGAAAATGGGTATATTGCAGAAACAAGTGTAACGAAACGCTTAACAGCACAATATCAGGTACGGTTTCAATTCAAATTTCAAATCATGGAAAGAAATTTGTCACTCTTTCGTTTTTAGGAGGGCTTATTAGATATTGAACTAGATTTTTCGGATGGATCCAAAATACCATTAAGAGATGTTAATGACGCTGATTATCATTTAGTTGTAGAGAGCTTAAATTCTGATGTTGTAGCATTTGCACCGATGGTTGCTTCACATCATCCTCGCGTCATAGCTATCGGCGAAGGTAATACTTTTTCAAATACAGAAATAATTCTCAATTCTATCAAATTAAAACTTTTTCAGGAAGTGGCGATTTATTAAAAGTCACATTACTTTTAAATGACGAATGTCGTCTGCAATCGAGAGGAAAACCAGCTGGGAAATCAAATGGTATTCTGGCGTTTACTTCAACGTCTGTAGATGTTGATTTTACCGCGGCCGAAATTCCACACAGACCTGATTTTGTGCAGAATGATGGTGGAATGCCAATAAAAGATGAACATCATGAACCACCTAAATTCCAAGCTAGACAACATCATTCTATTGCGTTAGGCCCACACGGGCGAGGAGTACCCAGGCATGCTGAATATCCTGTAAATATGACACCTTTAGAAATTGGAATGTACGTTCTATTAGCTGCATTCTGTTTTGCTATTGTGGTAAGTTGAAAGCAAAAACAAATTTTAAGTTTAAAATTAAATTGGATTTTTTTTTTAAATTTTAGGTTTTCGTAGTATCTTGTATTGTTTATGCTTCCAAATTTAAGCCACAAAATTTAGAAGGAGGAGTGATATTAAATGGATCTTCATACAATACATCAAACAATTCTTCAATGGGTATAATGCGGGAAACTAGAAAAACACGTCCAACCACATTAAACGCTCACGATTGGGTTTGGTTAGGAAGAGCCACGATTGGCTCAAATGGACAATCATATACTAACTCTCGATGCTATAATAATAATAACAATAATAATAATGTGGGTCCAGATACTGAAGAAAATAATGTAGTTCGAATTACCGCAAACCCAATGAGTATGAATTACTCGGATCCGGATGATTTAATAACAAATTCAAATATTGAGCTGATGCCCACACGTAGTGCCCAACCAACAATTGATTCGTCGACATATTCAAAGCGAAACTCAAACTCACATAAAAATTATCACCTGGAAAACAACGAAATTGCTAGTCGTGTTTCAAAACAAGATATTCCACCTGCAGTGCCTGCACACGGTATTAAAATAACAGATGATAAATATAAACCACCAGTTCCACCTCATAGAAATATTGGAGTAACAGCGCAAATAGCATCAAATAAATCGCCAGAACCAGATATTAAAAAGCACCATAAACATTATCGAAAAAATAATATACCAAATAATTTAACAGCAGATTTAGGCGCATGTTTAGTGCCTGATATACCAAAAAATGCATTCACATTTGATGATGCGTTACCATCAACTGCAACAGGTGTATTTCAGCAAGAAATATTACAACTAGCTGAAAAAAATAAATTAAAAACAGATTTAGATGAAGATAAAACTGAATCTACACGATTTGTAGAATTTCCTAAAGATGCTGCGGGAAATTCTAGTCTTTCAGGTAATTATTTTTAAAATTTTTTCTAAATTAATCGAGTCTTTTTGTTAAACTGTTTTTTATCTGTTTCAGTGCGTGGAAATAGTCCAGAAGTAAAAACAGCAACAATTGTAGGAAATCCTATGTTCGGCTCAAAAGAATTAGAGCCAAAGAGTACATCAGCAACAGCAAACACAGCCGAATTGGAAGAATTACAGTTAGATATGGATTATGATCAAATTTTGAATTATTTTAATAATTTAAAGGTTCGTCCATACGAGAAATAATATTCCTAATAAAATTTTTTATACTTTTACATTTAAATTTTAACGGTACAAAAAACTAAAATTACTTTATTTTTGCAGGAATCAAATGCCTGAGTAGATGAGATCATTGCAAAGATTCGAGCCATATTACAGACGTTCGATGCACAATATCGTACAACGGCGATGTCACCAAGAAGTCCACGGATTATTACTGAAAGTTTTGAGTATGCGTTTGATACTTTCAGCGAATCATATACATCATAGCTTTAAGGACTCTCCAAATTTCATACATTACATTTGTTTTTTCATTCATATTATCCTCTCCCAAAAAGTGGTTGTGTGAGTGAGAAATACTTATCTTGTCAACAAACAAATATCATCATATAATGCATGAAAATGTCTTTTTGCTTCCACTCTAAACAAAAAAACAAAAATAAACATCTTCAAATGTCCGTTGTCATCGTCATTCGATTCGAATTCAACCAGATCGTATTTAATTCGCCTGGTTCTGTATCTTTGCAGTGATCACACAAAAACATATTTTTCAAAAACAAAAAACAAACAAAATACCAAACTCTAGTCAAATTATTCTTAATCATCACTTTTTAAACAATAAGCATAAATAATGTAGTTTAATGTACCTAATATTTAGTGAATGATCAAAATCATTAAACCATTTGCATTTATTTAAAGCACTTACATTACATGAAAATACACCAACACATGTAGTTTTACAATTTTTGAAACCGTATTGTAGGCTAAAAGTAATAACTGAGCTGTCATTTATTTAAAAGAAAGGTTATAATTGCTTTCGAAAGTCACCTTAAGTAAATGCGGGTAGGTACTTATTAGTTAAATGGAATTAAGATGAAAATAGATCAATAATACTAATATAATTCATAACTCTACATCGTAGGACATTTTAACCTAACCCAACGCCACACGTCATAAAGTAAAATAACCTAACATTTTTCATTATTTTTGATAATTTGACAGCTCAGTTATTATTTAAGTAGTTGATAGAGTGTAGTAAGTTTCAAAAATTGTACAATTTTCTTGTTTATACTCAAAACTCATTACTTAATGTAATATAATTCTAGCTTTTTAATATAATGCGAAATGTGGAGATAAGAATGTGGAACTCAGTGATAGAAACAAACAAAAATCATAATATTAAAAAAATACTCGTATTCTAAAAAAAATTTCTTCCAATCAATTTGTACTCAACAAAAAAATATGAAAGAATAATTAATTAAAATTTGTATATAATATTATGTGAGTTCCTACGATACGTAATTATTATTCCATAATATAAAAATTTAAATTATTTATTATGTAAGATTAATAATTTTAAAATATTTGGACTGAGATCATACAATAAATTCTAGGATGTAATTTTAGTAATACAAAGGCAAATCAAATTTTTTTATGTAAAGAACTTAAAATACTAATTTACACTTAATTGACTCAGTCCTCTCAAAATATTAAAAAAAATTTCATTTCATAAATTTTAACCAATTTAATCGTTAGAATATTTTTGACTGATCTTTACAGTAGTTTTTTTAAAAATATGTGAACCTTGCAAACAGTCCTCTTATTCTTCAAAGAACCGTCATAAACAGGTATCCTTCTTTTGTAAATGGTTTAAATGTCTTGATGAAACAGTAAGATCTACATATCCCACTCGCTACGAAGCTCGTTACACAAGTATAGTTTTTAAAGATAAAAGATACCTTTAACCACATACAAAATATTACGATAATTTTTTTTCAGGCATTTGAAAATCGACTAATTAAGTTATTTAGTAAGTGACTAAAATTAGTTACTTAATCAGTGACTTTATATCTTAACGACACATTAGGTTAGGTTAGGTTAGGTGAGAGTGGTTGTCCTGGGGTGGGACACACTTAGACCATAGGGTCCGTTGTGATACCGTAAAAGGGTTGGCCCATCCCCGGCCACCACTCCATGAACCATTTGGAGCTGTTTAAGAACAGCAGGAGTGCTTTGACATCGACTGACTTTAGGTCGGAGAGGTCATCAAAGAGAGGCTGGCTCAAGTAAGTCCATCTCCTCGTGACAAGCGCTGGGCAGTGACAGAGAAGATGAGACATTGTCTCCTCCTGTTCACCACTGTTTACGACACATTGCTTGAATTAGATTTATATTATACACCACTATATAAAGGTCGATTTAAGTATATCCATAAGGGGAAGGCATAGATATTTGATATTTTTCTATATCGCTAGCTATAGTTAGTTTCAGTCTTCCACCTGTGACAATTTTCCAATCAATGCTTACATATAACATTTTGTGGTAAAGTGAAGAAGATGCTTTGTGTCTTTAATTCACGATTCGCTTAAAAACGAAGAATTATCACTTTTGAATTTTCAAGTTTTACTTATAAGTATTGATAAGGAAACAGGTAGAGCTAGAAAAAGATTGGTGCTGTACTGATGTCCCGTCCTATAACTTACATTGCTCTCTCTCTTATTATATATTATTGAAATTACTACCTGCTGTCTAAAATAAATTTTTTTATCTTTTTCTGCCGATTAAATTTTTATACAATTTATGAAATGAAATAGTAAAGTAGAAATAAAAATAAGAAAAATGTTAATGTTTGATAAAATGAAAAAAAAGTTTGTGCACCAATATTAAGTTTTAATTGTACGTTTTTTGTACTTCTTACCTTTTCATGATGATACAACGCCAATTCATACTAGTCATTATGCCAGTATTAAAATACAAAAAAACAAAATAGTTTATTTAAAAGAAAAAAACAAAATCGTGTGTTATTTAAAATGCCATTGCCACCGCCATATTGCAATTCCAGCTGCGCCAAACATATTTATATAAAATGCTTTTCAAGAAAACATGAAAATTTCTTCACATCACTGTTCGTTGGCTGAATATCTCTCTCTAGTAGTTTTAATATTCTCTCTGACCATTCCCTTCTCTATAACATAATATTTATAAGCTATTTAATTTTTCTTACAAACTTTTTATGCTCAAAAAATAAATGCTGCTGTTGTTGTTGAATGCTCTATGATGTGAATGAGAACATCATACTTAGATTAATAGCCCCCACCTTTCATTACCTACCAAACCACGTAAAAAATGTAGCAACAGCGAAAAAAAAATGTAAATTAAAATATTGTAAGAAAGTAATATATAGCTCATGAGAACATAAAAAAGACTAAAAAATTTAAAGTAATTGTTGTGAATTTTTTCTTTTTTGTATTTAAAAATAATAAATCAGTAGTTTTCGCAATACATTGGTTACATATCATAATTATTTTTTTTACATGAGAAAAAATGACATAATTTTTTATCGTAAATAAAAATAAATTGCAATACGACAAAACTCAAATATCTTTTTTACGTAATTCTATTTGAATTACTAAATATTGGAAAAATTTTCTCCGAACAATATTATATAGCGAATATCCTTTGACTTTTGAGATTATACTTGCATCAATATTTTGTAAATGAAATAGAATTTTTAATTATAATTAAATTATATAAATTAAAAAAAAAAAAAGGAAAAATTTTTTATTATATTTTGTAATTATAGTTTAAATTAGAATTGTAAAGCTTTTATTTTATTTAATTGCACGCTCGAAATATTTATAATTCTGGATTTTTTTTTTAATAACGAAATATTATTTTAATATTTTGTTTGTAAAATGAAAATCTGTGAAATTTTATTTAAAAACAGGCAAATAAATTATGAAAAAACCTAATTTAGTCGAAATAAAGAAGTAAAGATATACTTCTTTTACCCTAATACTATCCGGATAGAGTACCTTCAGGTATGTATATAACACACACTGAGCTATCTTCAGTCATAACCTAAAAACGGCAGCTTAAAACGTAACTATTATTAAAAATGGATGCCTGAATTGCGACTATTCGGGGACGAAAAGTGTTCTAGTGTTCAAAATGCATATCAGCCTTACCAAAAACAATACTAATTCTACTGAACGAGGCTAGTAAATAATGTAAACAATGTGATATGATTGTTGATTTCTTAGATTTTGAATAGTTACGGAAATTTTTATTCGGGAAATGGAATACTCTATCCAAATAGCGTCAGCTGTAAAATTTTTAATATGCAATACTTTGTTTTTTAAATATAGTAAAGTAAGCTGAGGCATCTACAGTGTGTCGCATTTAAGATGAAGACACCCTCATATTTTCGTTATTTATAGGAATATCGATTTGAAATTTTGGGGTCATACAGGGTGATATGTCACATTTTTAAGATACATAACCAAAATCTGAATATTAAGAATCGGCCCTATTAGTCAATTTGTAGTAGGCTGAGTTTAAAGGTCAGATTTCGGTTAAGTATCTTAAAAATGTGAACCATTACATGATTTGACTGTAAAATTTTAAATCGATATTCCTATAAAGAACGAAAATATATGGGTGTCTTCATCTTAAATGCGACATACTGTATATGATAAAATATGTAAAATAACTTTTAGCATTCATTGTACATAAATACTTAGATGTATCAGCTTTTCATAGCCTAAACTTAATGCCTCTTGTGCATTCCTTCCGAGGTATAAAATGACGCTACCTGTTCATTTTCAATTTGAGTATTATGCCATAATGTATTATTGAGGAAACTATTTTCCGTAATTGAAAAATAAGTATATGAATGCAACTTAAATGAAATAAAAGCTTTATGAAGAAAAAAAGAAAATAATTAAGGTAGTTACCACTAGCTCACAACTATTTGATAATAGTAATTAATTATTTATTATACCTATAATTTGTAAAATATGTAAATATTCTTTATCATAAAAAAAAAAAATGTTAAAATTTAAAAAAAGTATACATTCATTTTTTTTGTTAATGTAATAATTTATTTCATTGCAAACTGTGCTTATAAAATTCGTATAAATAAATTAACGTAATATTTAATTAATAGAGAATATTAATTAATTAATTTATATTTTTATTTAATTATTTTTTTTTTTTTTTACAATTTATTGTAATATACCTTAAAAAAAAATTAAAGCGATTGTGCTGTTTTGTTTATTTAAAATGATTTGTATGAAATTTATGATTTTAGTGGTTTTTTGAATTTTAAGAAGTCGATTCGAAGCCTAGACAACGATCATTGAAAAGCCTTAAAAAATTCGACAAATATTTTAACATTCTATATATAATTTGGTGCCTTTAAAATGAATTTTATAGCAACTTCACAAAAAATGTCTGAAAATATCTCCTGTATTCTATAAATATATTACCTATTGTTGTTATTTTCGTTAAAATATAGTTAATCGAACTAGCCCAAGTTTTTATTCGGTATAATATTTTTGATTCATGAAAACTGAATCATAAGCTTTCCTACGAAGGAACATCGCTTATTGTACTATGATTTTAAGATTCTGCTGGTACAACAAGCAGCCAAGAACTGGGACAGCCAGTAAAACGCGTACAACCGTAATTTCCCTGCAGTACAGCTACATGGCCGCAGTATTTCCTGCGAAAATTAGAGCGAAAAAATATTATATACACGATGTTTTTACCATCATTCGCCTTAGATGACATTCATATTATATGTTCCCCGTATTTGTTGAGCCAATCAGATGTATTTTGCGTTTCCGAGAAAATTTTCATCTATCTCGTTCGTCTTAATAATAAACCGGCCACTCAATTTTGATTTGTTTGTGCCTGTTTTACAGAAAAGACAAACTAAATTAGCAGTCTACATCTGCGTCTGTTACTCTGTCGATTGGGATAGACATTGAAAAGCAAAGTTTGGTCGCGATTACCCTCGATATCTTTTCTTTTTGTTGAACCATACTTATTTCACAAATGGCAGAGTTCAATCGTTGTATATTAAAATATTATCAATGAAATGACAAAACCATCGCCCAGGCCTGCATACTAGTACCAAGAGAAAGAAAAATGCGAGGTTCTTAGAAATAAGTTATGTTAATATACTGATATTTCATTTGAGGTTAACTTTATAAATGGACCTAATTACCTCAGGTTCAAAAACCTTTCGTAACTAATAAAAAAAAAATCTATTAGCAAATTTTTTTCTTAAAAATTTTTTAACACTAAAATAAACATAAATTTTACTACAGACTAACGAAACGAAATAAATAAAACAGTTACACATCGCTTTATAGACGGTTAAATATGACAGAAAAACTATAAATTTGTGTACTTTATTATTCAAGTAGAGATTTTATGTAATATAAACATTAAAAAAAAAAAGAAGAAATAATCTAAAATATTTGTGTTAAATGCTTGCAATTAAGATTATTAAAATAAATATTTAATCAAAGCTTTAAATAAAAAAAAATAAAAAAACAAAAATCAAATCTCTTTAAATGGTTGTACTTAAACAAAAAAAAAAAATGTCGTACTGTAGTAGAAGTTTTAGATAGACGATGCAAAAAAAAAACCCAAAAAAATAACAAAAAAAAAAAAAATCTAAAGATCCCAATTTACTTTGTTTTCATTTATATATAAAGAAAATATCTTTCCCAACTGTATTTGTTGTGACTACAAAAACCAAGAAAAAAAATTTAATAATAAATAATATTAAATTAAGTTTTAATTGCATATTTTATTTTTACTTGTCCTTAAATCCTTTATCCTGAAAATACTCATTCCTTATTAATTCTCAGTCTTCTATATAATAATAAACAGTACGCAGTGACATGAACGCTAATATCGACAGATATATTTATTAATCACAAAGGCACAAGATAGCAAGATACAACTTGATAAAGATATAATTAGATAGCAAGATACAATTAGAATATTATACAAAGATAACGCGAGGGATATGCTAGCCTGTAAGTGGATGCGATATGAAGGATGAGAGAGAAGACTGTCATTTAGTTCCTATATGCCATTGAACATAGTCATATGTCATAAGCATATGATGCAACATCTGGCCAATGACATATATATTAGACAAGGACACAGGGAACTCACTGACAATCTTCTCTTTCATTCATCGCAAGTTTGGGACCCTGGCGTTCTCTATTTGTATAAATTCTTTGATATGATCACAGTGCAGAGTCAAGGAGGGCAAAGTGGAAAAACATAATTAGGGTAGGGATGCCACTTCAAAGTTCCGAGAAGTCGGGAGATAAACAAGAAAGTATAGAGATAGTGAAATTAATCTAATTATACCACCGAATTAAAATACTGTTCGATATTTTTGATGTTTTAGACCAATTTTAGACCAGAATTTTCCATTAATTAAAATTAATATTTTTGCACATTCGAGCAATCAAACAATTATTTCATACAGTTGTTGAGATTCCAAATTCATTTCAGGAGTAAAGTTAATAATACGATAATAAACATTTAAATGCTGCTGAAATGCATCTGAATCTACATCTAAATTTGGATTTTCAATACATGTTCCAAAATTAGTAACAACACAAATTGGAATATAGCCATTATATGATTGATAATTAAATCCTTTATCAATATTTAAATTATGTAACGTATTCATCATTTGAAAATAACATATGCATTGTATGGGGTTCTTAAAAAATATAAAAATTTTTAATTTAGAATTCACAAAAAAATCTACGTCCACAAAAGTTACATTATTGGAGTAAATTGTTAAATTTTCCACTGAACTATTTTTTAAAGCCAACGGAGATAAATAATGTAAATTATTAAAATCAAAATTAACAGATCTTAGTGATTGTAAATTTAAAAATATATTATCTGGCAATATTTTTAATTTATTAGCAGATAAATTAATTTCTTGTAAATTTTTTAAACTTGTAAATAGTCCTGTTGGTAAAATTTCTAACAAATTATGGCCTAAATTTAAAGATTTTAAGTCAATCAAGGAACGAAAAGCTTCGGGATCAATTTCATGAATTTTATTCGATTGTAAACTCAGTTTATTTAAATAAACTAACGGCGAAAATACTTCGTTATTAATCACCGTTAATTGATTAGAATCAATCGTTAAGTATGTTAATTTTGAATAATTATCATGGTGATAATTTACTTTCAAGTCAAAACAATTTTTATGTGATTTTCTAAAATTTACAAAGTCTAAATTTAAGTTGAAATTCATATTTATCAGCGTAAAATTTAGAATTATGTTGTTTAGATATAAATCTAATTTATCAACTAAGAAATGATTGATATTTGTTGAATTTTGCTCCATGAAATCAACAAATATTTTTTCTGGAATTTCCTCTATATTCTTTCCTAATAATTTAAAAATTTTATCAAATGGATTATCGGTAAATAATAACATTTTTATTTTATTTTCAAAATCAACTAACAAATCAGATACTGTTGGAATTTCAAAACAAAATTCATTAAATATATTCTGTTTATTAGTATTGGCTAATAATTTAAACAATTGATCTGGAATTTCAGTAATATTATTTACTGATAAATCTAAATATTGTAAATTGCCTAAATTAGAAAAAGATTCATCATCAACTAATCTAATGGAATTGTTCTTAAATGATAATATTTTTAAATCGGTTAAGGGATCAAATATTTTATTTGGTATGTCAACCATCCTGTTTACTGATAAATCTAAATACTTTAAATTATTCAAATTTTCAAAACAATTATCATCAAATGAATTTATTTTATTATCCCGTAATAATAACGCATCTAACTTTTCTAGCGAGTTGAAAACGTTTTTGGGTATTTCTATTATTTTGTTTTCTGATAAATCCAAATATTCTAGTTGGTTTAAATTTTCGAAACAATTATCAACAAATGAATTTATTTCATTTTGTTTAAAAGATAAAGCTTTTAAAAAGCTTAAAGAATTTAATATTTTATCGGGTACTTCAATTATCTTATTTGCTGAAAAATCTAAATACAATAATTGATGTAGATTTTGAAAAGAATTTTCATCAAATAAATATATTAAATTTTCTTTTAGAGATAATATTTTTAACATTTTTAATGGATCAAATATTTTTTCTGACACTTCAGTTAAATTGTTTTCTGATAAATCTAAGATGCTTAATTTGTGCAAACTTTTAAAACATTCATCATCAAAAGAATTAATTTTATTATTTTTAAGTAATAAGACTTTTAATTCTCTTAAGGAATTAAATATTTTATTAGGAATTTCATTCATCTTGTTTACTGATAAATCTAAGTATAATAATTGATCCAAACCAACAAATCCATTTTCATGAAAAGAATCTATTAAATTATTCTGTAATTTAAGAATATTTAATGAATGTAATTTATCAAAAACTAAAATTGGAATTTCGTTTATCTTGTTTGCTGATAAATCTAAATAAAATAAATTATTCAAATTTGTAAAACAATCATCCACAAATGTATCTATTAAATTATTATTAAATAAAAGAACTTTTAATTTTATTATTGAATTAAAAACTTTTTCTGGAATTTCGTCAATCTTGTTTACTGATAAATCTAAATATTGTAATTTACTTAAATTTACAAAACAGTTCTCAACAAACGAATCTATTAAATTATTTCTTAATACAAGTACGTTTAAAATATTTAATGAATCGAAAACTTTTTCAGGAATTTCATTTATCTTGTTTGCTGATAAATCCAAATACGTTAATTTATTTAAATTTATAAAACTTTCGTCACCAATTGAACTGATTGAATTATTATTAAGTAAAAGTATTTTTAGTTCTTTTAAGGAGTTAAATATATCATTAGGAATTTCTGCCATATTATTTAATGATAAATCTAAGTATAATAATTCAAATAAATTTGAAAAACCATTTTCATGGAATGAATTGATTAAATTATCTTGTAATTTTAGTATTTTTAATATAGGTAACGTATCAAATACTCTTATTGGAATTTCGCCTATGTTGTTTACTGATAAATCTAAATAAATCAATTTCTTTAAATTCATAAAACAATAATCAACAAATGAATTTATTGAATTATTATTCAATAAAAGTACTTTTAATTCGTTTAACGTATCAAATACTTTTTCTGGAATTTCAATTATCTTATTTGTTGATAAATCTAAAAATGATAATTGCTGTAATTTGATAAAACAATCATCGTCAAATATGTCTATTAAATTATTATTGAGCAAAAGTACTTTTAAATTTGTTAACGAATTAAAAACTCTATCAAGTAATTCCGTTAACTTGTTTACTGATAAATCTAAGTGTGTTAACTGATTTAAATTTACAAAACATTTTTCATCAAAAGATTTAATTAAATTTCTATTTAATTTTAATACATTTAACGAAATTAATGAATCAAAGACATAATTTGGTACTTCAATTATCTTGTTTACTGATAAATCTAAGAATAATAATTGTTTCAAATTATTAAAGCATTCTTCATCGAAAGTGCTTATTAAATTATCATGTAATGAAAGAAATTTTAAATTTGTTAACGAATCAAAAATTTTATTTTCTACTCCCGTTAACTTGTTTACTGATAAATCCAAGTGTGTCAACTGATTTAAATTTACAAAACTGTCTCCGTCTATCGATTGAATAGAATTTTCATTGAGTAAGAGAACTTTGAGATTATTTAACGAATCCAATATTTCATTTCGTATCTCCTTAATTTGATTATTCGATAAATCTATGTAAATTAATTGATGTAAATTTGCAAAACAATTTTCTTCAAAATAATTGATTAAATTATTTTTTAAAGATAATATTTTTAAGTTTGTATTAAATATTTCGTTTGGTATAATTGCTAATTTATTGTTATTCAAATTTAATTTTTCTAAAGTAGATGGAAAAATATTTTTTGGTATTGTCTGTAAAAAATTAGAAGATAAATCTAATTCTTTTAAATTTACTAAAAAGATAAAGGAATTTGATTGTAAATTTAGTAGACGATTTCCTTTCAAATTCAGATATTCTATATTATTTGTTTTAGGTATAAAAGTATTTTCTGGTAAAAATACAATACTTCCATTTAGTTTTATTCGATTATTAGCTAAATCCAAATATTTTAACTGTGGAATATCTCCAATACAATTTGGTATTGTTTCTAGAAAATTATAACTTAAATTTAATTTTTGTAAATTATTTAATGATTCAAATGCATTCTTTTCAATTACTCGAATTCGATTGCTATGTAAATCTAGTTCTTCCAATGCATGTAAACCTAAAAATATGTAATTTTGAAGAGTTTCAATTGATGAATTTTGTAGAAATAATTTTTTTAATTGAATTAAGCCATTCAGTGATTTTTGTTCGATATATGTTAAAAAAACATTGTGTATTAGATATAATTCATTTAATTTTACGAGGTTTTTAAATGAATTTTCTTCAATTCTTGCAATATTTGTGTCCTGTATCCTTAATGACTGTAAAGATGGTAATTTAATCGCTTCTGATCGTAAGAATGTTTCAAGTTTTCCATGGTAATTCAGTTGATTTACCGTACTCTGAGAAAAATATAAAATAAAATAATTTTTAATATTTGAGAAGAGTTTAAGTTTTTTAATTCAAGCAAAATTGATTACAAATAATATGAATAGCTTGTTCAAGCATACAAAAAGCAGATATTTTTTCCTCATTTTTCATTATGCTTTAATAGGGGATCGGACTAAATTTTTTTTATCACTTTAATTGAAGAGTTCTTATTTCAACAATATAAGAGTGAAATTGGTTTTTAAAAATCTTTGCTAGTACCTATGCAAGATATGAACGCTTTAAAAATTCCTTATTAAACAAAGAGGAAGATATCCACTAGTGACGTCATACGTGGGTATTGCCATATAGAGATTACATACAAAACTTTGTTTTGCTAAAAAGAGATGGTCAACCTTTGAATGCAATCTTTGATTGCTTATAACTTCTTCGTTCTTAATCAATTTTAATTTCACTTTCAAATTTTGTCATGGTATCAAATCTAGTTTAACATTTTTTTTGGGTAAAATGGCCAATTCGACATCAGGATTATCTTCCATTGAGTTTTAGTGGACATAAAACGTATTTACTCGTTGATTTGTGTTTTTATGTTTTTTAGTAAATTTTAGTTAATAAAACAATACTTACCCGGATAGATGTAGATAGCGCATTAATTTCAGTTAAATTTGATGAAACATCACATTTTACTATTTGTTTATTAACATTGCAAAAGCCATGAACTTTATAATAATTATTAAAACTAATTAATAAAAATAATATAAAAAAATTAATATGCATGATTATTAAACCAGTTTGAAAACTTATTTTAAAATTAAAGTTTTAATAAAAAATAGCCGAAGCTCACATAATTATGAATAATATAAAATTAAGAAGTAATTTCATTCTATAGGTAGGTAGATACTTTTAAAATATCTATGAAAGGCAGTAGCGTCACAAATAAAATTTATAATTTACGGATTATTTTGTTTTATTTTTAATTATAACATTATTCAAATGGTAATCAATACATATGGGCATATCGTTTACGTACGGTACAGTCTATCAGATATAGATGTGAATGTGCCTTTAATTTATAGTTTAGTCGTAAAAAATAAGATATGTGATGCATGTGTGTGTCTGTTTGTGGCATCGTAGCGTCAAAGAGTTTGAACCGATTTTGATTTTTTTAATTTTCTTTGAAAGGTAATTTGATGGGGAGAGTTCTAAGCTATGTTTAAAGTGCGAGTTTAGGGTTCCATACCCAGAACAACTAAAAAATAGGCGATGATCCTCAAAATCGGTTCAGTTTCCAGAAGGCTTTAAGGCAAAAGGTAATTTAATGGAGAGTGTTCTTAGATACGTTTCAAAGGCGAGTTTAGGGTATCTGAAAAAATTCTCGGGGGTTTTTTAAATTTTGTAAATTTTACTTGTGTTTAATAATTTGCAAGCGATTATTCAATATTTTATAGTTTATTATTAGATAATTATTAATAAGGAAATTTTTATTCAAAATAAGAAACATATATGATGTGACCTTGAAATTGATTGAAATCTGTATATATTTATAATAAAAACAAAAAAATTTTTGAAAATTTTTATTTTCAAATTGTAATTAAAATGCAACAACTTTAGCTATATTTTAAGTTTAATTTATAAATTGAATAAATATTTTCTATATAAACAAATTAGGAGAAATATGCACGAATTAATTTTGATCATTTTCGATTAAGTGCTTTAAAGAAAAGAAACTAAAATCAAAGATTAAACGTTTTAGAGTCCTCCTTCGAGCCCTTTTTTAATAACATGATTGAGGGCTAGATTTTTACTTAAAATAATTGAAACTCATGTAAAAATATGACTCTTCAAAATCATCGCTAAAACCAGGGCCGGGTGAAGAATTTAAGGAACCCCGGGCCAAAAATCATAGGGGCTCCATGTAAGGGGATAATTTTTTTAAATTATCTTGACTTTCTGATTTTTACATTACCCTGAGTTATGTAGTTTTACATCAACCATTTGCTGATTGATTCTTATTAAATTTTTTGCATTTGATTGTTGGAGGGTCCCAGGACACTTTGGGACCTTGGCTGTATAAATCCAGCCCTGGCTAAAACACAAAGTCATAATATGACTTCACTACATCGATATTTGAATACCTATATCAATATACATGATCATAGCGAAATAGGATTATATGTATCATATATTACTTAGAAATTCAAATAAAATGGGCTTGTTCAGCAGAAACAGGCGACTTAATGCATATTCGCTTTTATGCAGATGCGCAGAAACTTTTCGCGTTAAAAATACCGTATTTATTTATGTTAAACGTAAAAGAACGGAGGCGATTGTGTCTAGTGTTTCCAATGTTTTCTCGATAGACATAGTCCCTGGTATCCTCATTAAAGTTCAACAGAAAATTGAAATTTTAAATTGAAAACAGTCTGGGGCTAAGGAGGATTTTTTTTGGTTAGATTCTATTAAACTCAACTTAGAAAAAAATTTTTAACAAATTTTATTATTTATTCAAAATAGCATAAATAGAACATTACCTAGACTATAAATAATCATTTTTTTCATTTTTAATTGTTTATAACTTTTGCAAATTATGTGCTGAAAAACGCTTCTAACACATTTTTCTAGACATCATTCCAACGAGCAAACTTGTTGACTAAACTATCAGAGAAAAACGAACAAGTGTAAACGTACTGCACCTCAAGAGCGTTAATAGAGAATAAAGTTAGGACGGGGTGTATTTTTAGCAAAAATCTGGATCAATACATTTTTTTGGAGATATTTTAATCATATGGAAATAAAATTTGAATACTTCTAAATTTAAATTTGGATCTTTTACACATTTTTCCAAGTTTGTTATTGTACAAAGTGGTATTTCACCATGTCTTGATTGAGAATGAGTACCTTGTCTAATATTAAATTTTTCCAATGTTTTCAACATTTCAAAATAACATTTACATTGGATTGGATTCTTGAAAAATGTAAAATATTTTAATTGTGGAGAATTAATGAAAAATTCGTCTTCAACAAATGTTAAATTATTAAAATGTACTGTTAAACGTTCCACTGGACTATTTTTTAATGATAACGGAGATAAATAATTTAAATTATTAAAATTTAAATTAATTGATTTTAGTGATTTTAAATTTGAAAATATATAATCTGGTAATATTTTCAATTTATTTTCATATAAATCAATTTCTTCTAAGTCGAGACAATTACTAAACAAACCATTTGGTAAAGTTTCTAACAAATTAAAGCGTAAAGTTATAAATTTTAACATATTCATTGTACGAAATGCACCGGATTCAATTTCAATTATTTTGTTCGATTTTAAATCCAGGTTTGTAACACGAACTAATGATAAAAACGAATCCTTCCCTATACGAGTTAATTCACTGAAATTTATTTTAAATGAAGTTAATTTTAAATTATTTTTTTTATTTTTTGCATCTAAAACACCTTTATCGATTGTTTGTAATTTATTTCTGCTCAAATCGAGTGTACTTAAGCTAAATAATGTTTCAAACGTTTTTGGTTGGATTGTAATTATTTCATTTCCAGTGATTACCAATGACGTTAAGTATTTAAATTTATTAAAGGTCCCTTTCAACAAATAAATAATATTGTTATCCCCTAAATTTAAAGTTTGAAGATTTCTTAAATATTCAAAATCGTCCGAATTTAACAATCGTATGCGATTTTTGTATAAATTTAAAACCTCTAATTTTGTTAAATTTCTGAACAGCATTTTTGATAATTCACTTAAATGATTTTCAGATAAATCTAAAACCTTTAATTCAACCATATTCTTAAAACAATCTTCATCGAATGATTTAATTAAATTTTGGTTTATTGATAAAGTTGTTAAATTAGTTAACTTATCAAAAACGCCGTTTGTTAATTTTGTAATATTATTTGTATTTAAAATTAATTTTTTTAACTTGGAACCAAATACACTTTCATTTTGAGGAATTGTGACCAATCCGGTAAAAGACAAATCAATTTCAATTATTGATTGAAAATTAAAGTTACGCTTTTGTAATTTTAATTTCTGATTACCACTTAAATTAATATATTCGAAAGTTGATTTCGGAAGGACCATGCATTCTACCCCATTTTTAGGTGATCTAACCAATGTAAAACTAGTTAGAAACTCTTGCGGTGAAATTTTTTCTATGTCGTTGTCATGTAAATCCAAGTGCACAATTTTAGGTGTTTTTCTAAATAATCCTGCTGGTATTTGTTGTATTTTATTATTATCTAAATATAATTCCTTTAAATTATTTAATGACTTTAATGCATCTGGTTCAATAATGCGTATACGATTTTCTCGTAAATTCAGAATTTCTAAATCTGTAAGTCCTTCGAATATATCATTTCCTATGACTTCTATAGCACATTTAGTTATTGTTAATTCTGTTAATTGAACTAATCCGCTAAAAGTTTTTGGTTGAATTACAGAATAATATTTATTTTTTTCTAATTGTAATTCTGTTAAATAATCTAAATTAGCAAAAGCTTCTCCCTCAATTCGTTGAATGTTTGTGTCGTGGATTTTTAGTATTTGTAATTCAGATAATTTAAACGTTTCCGCAGGTAAATTTGTATCGTTGTTTCCAGCATAATTTAATTCTGTTATCGTTTCCTAAAATAATACATTCATTTTATTATATGTCTCTCAGTTTTTTAGTTAAGTCCAAATTCAAAGATTAAAATTTAGAAGTCACCAGACCAGGCCCGTGCGCAGGAATTATCAAAGGGAAGGGTTCAAACTTTTAATCGCCATGTTAGGTCATAAAGTCAATAAAAACCAAAAATTCTTTTTTTCGAATAAGAGAACTTAATAAGGTCAAAATGTGAAATTCAGTCACTGTTTTTCAATTAGAGAATTCTGCGAGGTACAGTTTAGCCGATTTTCAGTCATTGTCGATCTAACGTAGATATGTTTTGAGACGAAGCAAGGTTGAAAATAAGCGTTCATTCGTCAACGTTGTCACAGACACAACTGCCAGAACACAAAGCATTTAGTAGACATTCGGAAACGCATCTTTAACCCCGCCCGGCAATGTGTTTTCGTCAAAGGTAAGCTTCCGCCTACCCAGATGTCACGGGATAAAATATTGCGATGATTCAAAATTCGAGCGTTAAGTCCGATCTCCTCGTTAAGATCCAGTTTTTCAGTTTGAAGTACTCGACTCAAAAACAAAGTCAAAGAATGTACCTAGCTCAAAATATTTTTAAATTTAAAAAATTTTCACCGACTAGTTTTGGAGAAATCTACGAAAACATATTATCTATTTACTGTTTTACCATAAAATCAATGTTAAATATGTCTATTTTTGAAGGCATTTATTTATTTAAATAGTCGAACAACTCCCCCTAAAATTTTCATAATTGATTGTGACTCAGTTCAACTTGATATAAAAAAAAAACACGCTTTTTATGAAGTATTGCCTTTGTGTTCGTATATCCTTAAACATGTAGTTTTAAACTATGCAGTAGTAAAATAAATAACACAATTTTTTTTAGTCCAACTTGGCCGACATACTTATCAAGTGAGTGAAGATTTTAAAAGTGAAATGTAAATTATGATAATTTTTATTGAATAGTTACCCGTATTGTTGAGGATAAGTTATTGACTTCATTAAGGTTTGATGTTTTATCACATTCGACTTCTTGTCCATGAACTTCACAATATGCAATTACATAATTACAATTATTTAAACATAAAATCAACAACAATAATAGAAAAATCATTATTAAATCTTTTATTAAAATAAATTTGATCAATTTTTATTTGCATGCTTTTTTTAACCAAAACAGACAATTTTTTATATTGCCACAATTTTTTGTTTCATGTTTAAAAACTGGTATTTTGATGAACTGTGACGTTTCATATCAGTTCAAAGTATAAATATATTTTTATTGATAGCTAGCACGTACATATTTCATTTAACTCAAATTTTGCCTGCAGGATTGGAAAAGTGAGATAGGGATGGTTTAATTTCAGATGTACAAATTTTTTTTATCAATTTGATTCGAAGTTAAGGGAAAACTGTAAGTACTCTTTTGAATTACAATGTAGGCATTGACGTTCTTACAATGTTAAATATGTAAAATTTCATTAATCTCGGAATATAATTTACAGGGTGTCCCAAAAGCCCTCAGCAACTCTCTTCTTCTAGGTCACGTACAGAAACAAAGTCAATTAAAGGTCAACTCGTTTTCGTTACAGGTAAGCAATTATAGGTCTATACCAAAGTACTGGAAACTTTCGTATGGCTGTGCAAAATTCATATATGGTTGTGTAGTACTCCCATAACTTAATAAGAGAATGTATCTGTAAAAAGCTCATTGTTTTATTTTAAACTATATACCTGTTATTTAAAAATATAGATACCATTTTTAAAGCATCTCGTTAGCCATTATAATATATTTAGTAAGAAGAATTTTTATGGATGTTCTTATGTATAAGACAAAGAAAGACTCTTCAGACATTTTATTGTGTGTAATACGTGTGTAATCTTATCATTTGATTTAGATAGGAGTCGCATCACACACAGTAAATTGTCTGAATTGACTGGAAAAACATCCTGTATCACTATCAATCTCTAAAGGTATCCCTCAAAGTTTTACTCAAAGTGTCCCTTGAACTTTAGCCTATCGTGGTCCTACTGGATACAGAATGAACCGGAAACAATTTACCTTAGAGTACCTACATAGCTATAGAGTTTAATTTTTACAAAAACGCGTTCTTTGTATTATGCGCAGTATTTATTCCAGTTTAAATTGACATCACATTGTCTTGGTCCAATTTTAATCATATGAAAAAATAATTTGAATACATCTAAATTTAAATTTGGGTCTTGCACACATGTATCCAAGTTTGTAACTGTACAAACTGGTATAGCACCATATACTGAATCACGTTGAAAACCATGCTCAATATTTAATTTTTCCAAAGTATTCAACATTTCAAAATAACAATTACATTGAATTGGATTCTTAAAAAATACAAATTTTTTCAATTGTGGAGCATTCATAAAAAATTCATCTTCAACAAATGTCACATTATTAAAAAATATTTCGAAACGCTCCAACGAATTACAATCTTTAACAGCTAGCGGTGATATATAATTTAAATTATTAAAGTTTAAATTAATTGATTTTAGCGATTTTAAATTTGAAAAAATATAGTCCGGTAATATTTTTAATTTATTTGAATATAAATCAATTTCCTCTAAATCCTGGCAATTACTAAACAATCCATTTGGTAAAATTTCTATCAAATTTTCACGCAATATTAAAAATTTTAACTTATTCATTGTACGAAAAGCTCCAGCTTCGATTTCGATTATTTTATTTTTCCATAAATCAAGTTTCGTAACACGAACTAATGATAAAAACGAATCATTTTCTATTCGAGTTAATTCACCATAATTTATTTTAAATGAAGTTAATTTTGAATAATTATTTTTATTCCTCGCATCCAAAACACCAGGATCGATTGTTTGTAATTTTGTTCGGCTCAAATCAAGTGTAGTTAAACTAAATAGATTCTCAAAAGTTTTTGCTTGAATTAAAGCAATTTCATTTCCAGTAATATCCAATGATGTTAAATATTTAAAATTACTAAACGTCCCTTTTAGTAAATAAGTAATATTATTATCTGCTAAATTCAAGGTTTTAAGATTTCTTAAATATTGAAAATCATCAAAATTTAACGATCTTATTCGATTTTTATTTAAATATAAAAATTCTAATTTTGTTAAATCTTTAAACAACATTTTTGAAATTTCGCTTAAATGATTTTCTGACAAATCCAAAACCCTTAATTCTATCATATTCTTAAAACAATCTTCATCAATTGAATTAATTAAATTTCGATTAATTGATAAATTTATTAAATTAATTAGCCTTTCAAAGATTCCGTTTGTTAAATTCGTAATGTTATTTAAATTTAAGACTAATTTTTGCAATGTAGGACTAAATATATTTTCATTTTGTGGGATTGATGTCTGGCCTGTATTTGATAAATCGAATTCAACCAAGTTTTCATTAAGGTGATTATTTTTTTTGTCAGGTTTGAATCTTTTATTACCACTTAAATTAATGGATTGTATATTTGATGTGGGATATGAAGAGTATGCACCGTCAGTATACGATTCAACTATATGTGTAGCAAGATTTAAAGGTGGAATTTTTTCAATATCATTGTTATGCAAATCTAGATACACAATTTTTCGCGTTTTACCCAAAAACAATCCTGCTGGTATTTGTTGTATTTCATTATTATTTAATATTAAATGTTTTAAATTACTTAATGAATTTAAAGCATTTGGTTCAATAACACGAATAATATTATCTGCTAAGTTTAAAGTTTCTAAATCTCCAAGCCCTTCAAATGTATCATTTCGTATAATCTCTATTGGACATGTAGTAATTATTAATTCTGTTAATTGAAATAATCCGCCAAATGTTTTTGGTTGAATTTGAGAATAATATTTATTACTTTCTATTTTTAAATGTGTTAAGTAATCTAGATTTGAGAATGCTTCTCCTTCAATTTCTTGAATATTTGTACCGTAGATGACTAATACTTGCAATTCGGCAAATTTAAACGATTCCAGTGGTAATTTTGTGTCATTCCTTCCACCATATTTTAGTTTTGTTATTGAATCCTAAAAAATAAAAATGTATTAAATAATTATTTTGAAAGTTCATAAAAAATACACACACCAAAGTATTAAAGGAAAAATTTGTTTCCAAAAAGGAAATTTTTTAAACACAAAATTTCAAACAGTCGTATCTCTACGAAAAATCATCGAATTTGGAACTGCGATAGCTCATTTGAAGACTGATACTTTCTAGTTTTGGAATCTATTGCTGAAAATTTTTTATTACATCTTGCCTCTTTGAAATTTTGTTAGAACCACTCGAAAGCTTGTTTTTTTTTTCTTGAAAATGAGCTATAAAAAATTTCCATGGAAGCTTTTTGGACCAAAATATACGCTTTCCAAGCAAAATTGACACTTACTTATAGATTTAAAATCCTGTATCTTTTGAAATTATCATCGCACTGAAATTTTTTTCATTCCAAAACTTAAAGTATTTTTTTTAAGCCTTGGATATTGTTTTGTAAAGACTTTTATCATTCCTCCGCCTTTTCGTCAAAAAACAGAATTGTTCCATGTTTTAATCGCAAACATGGAACAATAAATGAAACTTCCTTGACATTAACCCAACCTACCTACCAATTCTTCAACCTTGTATCTTAATTTTGAAGGTCTGTAGAGATGAGCAAATCGAAGCATCTTAGAAAGCATCGAAGAATACTGTTCCTGGGAATCTCCCTTTTATAACATCCTTCTATATAGGCCTATATACCCGGTACAGTAATCGTAAAATAGCAGAAGGTATAGGATATATTTCGTACCTACATCAGAAATCCTCAATAAACCGTGTTTTAGAGGTCATGAAACGGATTTATTACACACACATCTCACCTTTGACTGTATCGACGGAGCATAAATCCTCTATCTATATTTTTGGGGAAAATGACTAACATTCTTACCCGTATTGTTGAGGATAAGTTGTTCACTTCATTAAGATTTGATTCAGAATCACATTCAACTTCTTGTCCATCAACTTCACAATTTGCAATCACATAAATACAATTATTTAAACATAAAATTAACTACAATAATAGATAAAACATTATTAAATATTTTTTAATAAAATTTGTTTAAAAGTTGTCCTCATACTATGTACTAAAACATTTTTTACGTTCTTAAGGAAAAAAAGCAAAATAAAAAGATTTAGAAACTACTTAACTAAGACCAGCAATTACGTAAGACTAGCAGTTACCCGTCTGATTTGCTCGATAATTTCAATTTTAAAATTAAGGACTGCCGCATTATAGGCTTCATCTTTCTTGTCTTCCAAACATTTTTTATAATGGTAATGAAAAACATGCAAGATACAGACTACCCCACGCTATAGCCTTCAACTCCCTTCTCCCCTCCATAACTGTCGAAATACAGTCAAACCTAAGACGGTGAGAACTGGATAAGTGAGAAAACTCTATGAGAGTAATAGCCAGGACTCGTCATTTTAAGCTCCCAAAACCTCTATTAACGAGAAACAGAAACCTCTGTAAGAGAGAGTCGTTGTTCCCTCATGGACCTCCGTAAGTGAGACTGCTACTTATCTATACCTCTATAAGTCGAGGTTTATTTATCTATATTATTTAAGAGAAACTATAGCTTCAATTTTACTAAATTCGCACTTGCTGTGACTTCTTATTTCTGCGTACCTCTATAAGAGAGAAACGCTACCCATATACCTGCATTAGCGAGAAACTTGGGTTAGTGAGAAACCTCTATAAGTGAGAATGAAATTGTGCTCCCTTGAACTTTCGCTTAACCAGGTTTGACTGTATATTTTACTTTTTATTATGAAACCAAACTATTAACTCTTTGCTTTTAAAATTGAAATTATAGCCCATTTTACTCGGTGATAAACATTAAAAACAAACATACAAGCAAACAAAAAATCAAATCTTTTCTCTTTATAATATTCGTATCATTGAAGGTCAAATTGTTAAACTTACCTATGTTTGAATTTTGTACAGTGGCGTATTTAAGTAATTCAATTCGAATAAAATAAAGTCATAAATAAAAGCTTTGTTAAAACAACATCAAAAAATGAAATTTAAAAATCATTAGTCGATCGAATAGTTTCAGTTTCGGTTTCGACCAGTTTCAATTAAAACAGCTGAAACTTAAACTTTGGCTCACCTACCTATCGTATATATTATTTGTCCAGCATGTTTTTAGCCACGGGTACCGCACTATGGAATTCTGTACGGGTCAAACTAGTATTTTCTTATTTTATGATGGGGGGAAATTTACTTGGGGAACAAATCTGAAATATTAAAAATCGATTCGGGGACTCAAAAAAACATAGGAAATGATCTATCTCTTGGCCATAGACTAGATTAAAAACAAGATTCTTTTTACAAATTTTGTTTATGATGTTTTCGAAATCATAAAAAAGAAGTTATGTAATAAATATTTTTAATTTTATTTTACAGCCATCTATGAAGATCTGTTCACAAATCTAAATAATAAATATTATGATAACTATCTAAGAGTTTTAAATACTCGAAGTTAATAACCAAGCATATTTAAATAATAACTGTATAATTCCATAAAATACCTACCGCTGAAGTGGCATTGGGTTGAAAAAAAGTAAATATTTAATTATCATTTGAGAATTAAAAAACTTGACAAATTGTTAACTTAATAATGTAACTACCCGATGGAAAAATTTGTTTAAATGTAAACAGTGGCGGGGTTAACAAAAGGCCTCAGAGGCCGTTCTTTCGCGAGATTCGGTTTTCAAAGGACGGACTGTTTGAGAATTTAGTATGAAAAGAAAAATTAGAAAAACTCCAATAATTCGAATCATTGTTTTTGTTTACAAAAGTAGTATATTTGATGCCCCGTTTACAAGGATGGAGTTTGATTAAAATATCATAAAGATCATTTTAAAAGAGTCAATTTTTCCTGGTCACTTTAACTTATCGACTCAAGTAATAGTAGCAATAAAGTAATAGTTATTTCACTTACAACTAACTCAACGCGTATCGAACCTTCAACACATGTCTATAACACCTCTTTCTTAGATTTTTTCTTAGATCGCATTTATTCTGTCATATTCGTGGTAGGCCTATGCCCAGATGTAAAATTATAAAAAAGAATGATTTTCAATTAGCATTACGGAAGTCATGTGATAATTATTAATATAAATTAAGAATATCATGTTATATTATTCAATGCTATATTACGTTTTTCATGGAAAAGCCAATAACATTTTTCCTTGTTGTTCTTAGAAAAAATATACAAGTATCTGTATATACATGTATAATTAGAAACCGTAGGTAGAACATAATAATTGGTAACATCGATACATACATAATACATACCTATTTGATGCTTACAATTTACAAAATCAATTTAGAGGCCAGAGCTACTTTTAAAGAATCTAAGATGAAATATTATATTTGAAGTAAATAGCATCGTTCAATAGAATATCTGTTTCTTTTCGCGAAGTGAGGCACATTATAGGTAAGTGTACATAGAAAAAGATTAAAGTGTAATAAGATTTTTTTTCTGAGTATACTACTGAGTAAACGCTATGTTTGTTGTTACACTACTAGTCACTCTATTATTTTTAACCTATTTTGTTATTTTTGTCTTAAATAGAACTATTCACCAGAAGTATTGTGGAAACCACCAGTCAGTATGGGTCTGTTAACTATACTGACATTCGCTCATGTGGCCTAGCTGTTGCTCATGTTCCGATACATTTCATGGTAAAATCATCTATGTTTAAAATTTTATAGGAAATCAAAATCATCGAAACCATACAATATTACGTTCACGCCCATATAGTGATATCGGCAAAAAATTTCTTACTGGTGTTAGTGAAGATGAGATAGGAATGAAATACGCTTGGCACCTGAGAGCGGTTGCATTGGCTGTGTTTACTAGTATGCATTTCTGAAAAAGCTATGAAAATTAGTACTTTGGAATCATTTTAGGACAATTTCTTTTTAAAGCATTAGTCATTTTCTTTTTTCCGTTAATTAACGGAATAAACGCGCAAAGTATTATCTTAATAATTAAAAAAAAACCTAGTAAAATCATTTTAGTGAATCTGTAATTAATGCTTTAATTTTGTAACTAAAGAATGAAATAGTATGCAAAACAAAAATTCGATTGCTTTACTGACACCCATCTCGCATTAATACTAACTAACATCAATAAAAAAAGAAAATATCCGAAATTCAACTGTCGTAAAATAAACTCTCGAAAACATTGCTAGTTTTTAAAAATTTTAAATTTTCTATTCAATTTCTAACAAATAATCATATACATATATCAAAATGCAAACGGCGTTGCAGTTGCCGTAAAAAGCCAGTCATTTACATGAATCGCTTTATCGTTTTTAAATAAAAAAAAAAAAGCCATTGGCCAAGAAGTAAAGTTTTAAAAAAACATGTTGGTATCTTATATACTATTTTTTTTTTTTTTTTTAATTAAAAATATTTAACTGGTATTTAATGACCCTTTATTCACTAAAACCACAAATATACATAAAAATGTTAGGCTCTGGAAAACATGGATAATACAATACTTTATAATTTAAAAATATATTAAAGACTTTTTTAAAATTATTTAAACAAATGGATACAATATAAATTTTTTTTTAATTTTTATTTTATAAATATTACATTTTTTTAACAATTTTTTTATTAAAAATATAAATTAAAATTTTTCTTTTTCAAAAAATAAATTTTGTTTAAAATTGAAAGATAAAATCAATTAAAAAAATTAGCAAGTTTTTTTGAAAAACATAAAATTTAAGAATTATTAAAATTCAGAATATTTAAGAAAGTTTTTTTTAATTCTTTAACTTACAATTTTACGTTATCAAAATGTAGCATATAATTATTGAAGTTAAAAATTAAATTTTTATGACATTTTAGTACCTACTGAAAAATTTGCCAATTTAACTTGCTCATTATCAAATACAATGAACAGTAAATATTAATTATATATTCACAATTTTGTACCTAAAAAACTTATTTTTGAGTTAAGTTGTTTGAAAGTTGAACTAAATATAAAACTGAAAATTTGTAAATATAATTTTTCGCTTTTATTAAACATTATAAAAAATTAACACGCATACAAATTGTAGTTATTTTCAAAAATTTTAAAGTTTTTACGAATTATAAATTTATTACAGATCCTTTTTATTTATTACGAATACATTACATTAAATAGATACTAAATAATAATAAAAAATATCAATCACCAAAAACAAAAAAAAAAGGTCGCCACACACTAGCGCCTGGCATATTATCAAAATTCCTTATTGAATGAAAATCAACAAAGAAAAATTTTTAAAAACTAATCAGAGATCTTTTTCCACCCGCTCGTTAATAGGGTATTCTACTATATTTGAAAAAGTACTTCATGTTGTCTTCATTGTTGATTTTGTAAATAAAAAGCCACCAAAAATTTATTTCGGAAAAGTACACACGCTTTATTGCCAAAAACTTAAATTAAATTTTAAACCTTTTTTTAAACTGTCAAAAACGCGGGCCTTCAATTTGGTGACGTAATATCGGTATCATTATACGATATATATTCATAGACAACTAATTATAATAAATATAAATATTTATTATCTATGGATATATTATACCCAGCTGTCTACACTAAACTAACTGATGGTCTATGGTTCATACCGATATGACATCACATCAAGGCTTGCCCGCGTTTTTGGTCACGTGATATACAGTTTAAAAATTACGATTTTTGATTTTAATATTATAAAAGAAAAATGTGCTTTTATGACTCGAAATAATATTTAAGTAAATTTTTACATAAATTTTAACTTTTTTCAAATTTCATAATTTATTTTTCATTACCGAAAGTACCCTATTGGTGTTAGGCTAGCTAGCATGTGACTAAATGAAACGAAAACATCTCTAAGAAACTAAATGCTTAAAACAGTCATATTGCATGGTACGTTTATCCTGTAATTTACCAATTGTGGACATATAATTATCCTCTTTACATCTTGCACAATACACACTAACACATGAATGTAACGGGCTACGAAAATAGTATTTTGGATCATTTAATGTTTTATTTTTACGATGTGCCCACATATGTATAGTAATTTCGACCACGGCTAATATTAATGTTAAAGCTGGATATACAAATAGTGTTGGTAATAAGAATAATACTATTGGGCTAATATCGCTATTAAATGGTAAATGTTTTGATCGAAATTCATCATCGTCGAAAATCTCTTTATTTTTTGTTATTATATTTGGCGGTATTTTAAATCGATGACTGTTTCTTCGATTTGTTGGATGTCGATATACATAAACATTTGGTCGTTTATGTGGATATCGTTCACCAGTCTCAATATCGTAATCGATTTCGCCTGTTTCTAAATCACACATTTTTTTCTTAATCTGCAAAATAAAGATAATTTTTTTATAAACTTATTAAAATGATACATATTGGATCCTATCTTTAAATAGAGGTAGGTCTATGACCATAAACTAGTTAGCGCCATATATTTATATACGAAAAATTTATTTATCAAAAAATTGCTCCAGAAATTCTCCTTCAGATTATACAATTGCTCCACTTAAATAATTAATAATTAATTAGTAATTCATTATTAAAAAATTTGAATTTCCAATTATCTACTTTTACATTTAATTATTTTAATTGTTAATATTTAAAAACAAATTAGTTATTCATAATTAATAATTTTTAATTCCCGATTGTCCCCATTTACATTTACATATACATACTTCAAACGTTGAGGAGTGAGGATTGTATGACAAATTAATATGAAATTTAAAACGTCATATATTTCTAATAATGAATAATTGCCATGGTTAACAAACTGGCACAGACTGTCACGTAACAATGTGAGATATGCTTTGTGTGTGTGTATGTGCCTACCATATCCATGGCAACCACGACATGTTCACCTACTTTATATTATTCTTATTTATTATAGTACACGAATTTATTATTTTTTTAATATTTACATCCAAAACTAGTTATGCGAATATGCATATACATGACTAGTTTTGGATGTAAAAGAACTTCGTACCTAAAGGAAGTCCCAAATTAACTAGAGCAATTATATATTCTGAAGGAGCATTTCAGGAGCAATTTTTTTATATATATATATTTTTTTTTAATAATAATATTTGGCGCTATTGCTTGTTTATGGTAGGTCTATGTAGTTTGCTAAGCAAAATTATGTTATTGTTATGGTTTTTACTTGAAAATTTGCAATGTTTTTGCAATTTAGAAAAAAGTTTGTTTATACTTTTTTCAATACACGTTTTGTTTAGTTCTAAAATAACCCCATCCCAAAATTTGCAGCTTTTTTATTCTAAAATATGGGCGTAAATACTGTCAATTTTACATGGAAGATAGCATTTCACTTGAAAATCATCTACTTACACCAAAAATTGGTCTAAATTAAATTATAAGCAAAGTGTAACAAAATGATCCCTCAGGGTAAAATGATTCCTCGTTGTTTTAGGTGAACCATTAAAGCCATTTATTACATTTAATCGATAGATATCTTACACGTGATCAAATTAATCGTGCAACAAAGACTTATGGTGATGTATAAGCTATTTTGTATATCGTAGCAAAAATATTAATTTTACTGCTTATGTATGTATGGTAGGACCAATTTCAACGTAAAATATTTGTGTGCTAGTTTTCGCCGGCTAGTTGTTTTATTCTTAGCTTCTGTTTACTTTTAATAGCATAATACATTTAGATAGGCTTATAATAAATTTTAAGGTCAGTTTTTATGACAATATTCAAATATATCGTTACGGGTAAAATTATCCCCTCTATGTTCGTAAAATGATCCCTATTTTGTGTGTAGAATTATAATACGTAAAATGGTCCCCGATCACCAATGTAAAAGAACAATGAATATTTTATATGAACTGTTTGGTAAAAATGCAATGGGATCATTTTACCAACCTATTCTTACAAAGTCAGTAAAACGATCCCTTTTGAGAAATATTGAATAGTTCCAAAAATTTTTAAAAATAAAAAGGAATTGGCATGCATATATTGCAGCACTTCAGAATAACTAACTGGGCAATACACAACAACATAATAACTGCATAATACATTAAAGAAAAAGGAAAACTGCATTAAAAGGACGGCCTGGCCTCATAATAAAGCTGTTTAATTCAGTCTGAAATTTCTCTTGGGATAAGATACGTATATTGTGATTGTTCCACTGTACCACACCTTTCTTCACCATATGTAGAAAGTTGAGAAAGTAGCCTCCAGTGCGACAATGAAATACATTTTTTTAACACATTTTGTGCTTATAGGAACTTGTTTTCCTACGAATTTTTGTGCTTAGAAAACAAACTCGTAATTATTTATATAAAATAAAAATTTGGCAAAATTTAGTATTGTTCATAAAATAATAATAGGTCTAAATAAAAATAATTATTGTATTTTAATATACTTCTGTACGTTTTTTTTCAATTAAATGAGGGAACAGGTGAAGGTCAAACTACCATTTTGTATTTACCTTGAACAATCAGTGTAGGTATTTATTTACTTATGCAAGAAATGGAAAATTACAAATGGAATCGAAGCAGCTTTTTTTTGCTTTTAAACTAATTACAAAATTACATGTTTTATATAAATAAAAACGATTGTGGAATCTTGAAGTAAAAGCTAAGTCGTATGTTTATTATGAGTCAGTCTTATTTCATATTTAATGTGACCAGTAGCTAAAAAACAATATGCAGAACTATTAATCTGCTGGTCGCAAATCGTTGATGCACAGTCAAGGTCTTAAAGTTTATGCGTTATTAATAACACTTCTTTTTATTTAAAAATGTTGCAAACAGTGCCCTTAGCATCGTAAATTTTTTTTTTCTTACAGAAAGGTTTGTGTAACAATTTCCGAAACTGAGTAAAGTAAAATTTAATTGAGTAAAAGAAAGACTATACGAATTTTTTATAGGCAATTAATGAAACCACGGTCAATTGTAGGTCGCGATCAAGTTCTATCCTAGAAGCAAGGTTTTCGTACTTTATTCGTATTAAATTTCATTACCTGCACCCGTGAGTTAAGAATTGCTTATCTCGTTCATTTATCATGGCCTAAGTTAGTTATAGTTTATTACCGCACGCAAATTGCTGTCAAAATCTGAACAAATAAAAACTTTTTTAATGTTCAAGTTTTCTCATTAACTCATGACAAACTTTAAATTATAATTACCGTTTATTTTCACATTTTTAGGCGTAGATAAAGTTTTATGCGATATACGTATGTGATAACGCTTTATTAACATACTTCTGATCTTCTGCAATTGCAAAATTGAAGAATGCGTGCGTTAATAATGTTCTTATCCACTTGTACCATAAATAAATATTTTATGATTAATAGTTTATCAAGAAAATACGAAAACGTTATTTCTCCAAAGACAATTTAAGAACTCTTAGAATTCTAGCCATTTGCTACAATAGACCTTTATATTTTAAACTACGATTCATTTGGTTTTGGCTGATTGTCAAAAAACTAGTCATATAAAAAAAAACCAAACATCCTTTAACTTTGTCAAACAGTATAAAAGTGGTTTCGTATTTCTTTATATTATTAATTTTTTCACATTCTGTCCGAAGCAAAAGCGAAACAATTAAAGGATCTATTGGCTCAAGCTTAGCAAGCCTAAATCCAACTCCGAATGATACTATGACTTAAAATCACACCATACTGAATATTGTGTATAATTTACATTTTATAAACACTTTCTTATTTATTTAGCAATCAGGTGATACACGACAACAATTGACGTGGACTAGAATGTCTAAATTTGAAATAATACACCCGAGGGTCTTATCATAAACGGACTTACAATACGTTTCACGAAAAAGTCATAATATATTTAGTATTACCTAACAGGGAAATTTATTTTAGGCTAAAAAAGTGCTTGATTGCGTAATAAGGCAAGAATCGTTAAACATATATACGCAAATTCTATTTTGTTTATGAGTCATGAAGCATTTTGATCTAAGAAACTCTCTTCGGTCATAAAGCAAAAATAGACGTTAAAATTGAACGAATTACCTATACAACTTGCATAAAACTAAAGTTAAACTTAATTTATACATAAAAAACTCACTTTATTTTATATTATGATATTAATCCAAAAGAAACAAAATTTCCAACACTAAAATTCACTTTATTTTTTTAATATAAAAACATAATTTTTAATTTTCTTGTTTTTGACCAAAAAATTTATAAACATAATCAAAACATTTTAACATAATTATTATAAGATTATTTAACAGCAAAAACATCTTTGGATATATTTTTATTCCACGTATAAATTTCAATTAAAACATTATGTAGGTAAAAACCTATTTGTTTTGTAAAAAATTATATAAAAACATTAAAAACTGGTTAATTTATGAGCAGACTTAAAACCGCTCATACACTTCAAACAAAAATATTATGATAGAATCGCTCCCACTACCATTAATATCAGTATTTATGTAACTAATATCATACAGTGTTGGATTTGAAAGCAAATCAAACATCGTGTGATTACCTACAAATCCTAGCAAAAAATATCATGTAATTTTTGATAAAGTTTCATCCATTCTTTATAAGTATGATTAACAATTTATTATATCTCAGTGAAACAAATTCAACAATACTCGTATGCACGATTGATTTAACGAAATGGCAAAAATTTCAGCATTCTTGCAGTAGTACGCGAAAATAAGCCTGACACTTTCCACACAAAAAAACCGAGAAATTTTTCGGGTCCGGAACCCTTAACTCGCATTTGAAACGTATCTAAGAACTCTCCATTAAATTATCTTTTTCCTTAGAGCAGTCTAAAACTGAGGATCGTCGCCTATTTCTTAGTCGCTCCAGGTAAACTCGCACTTGAAACATAGCTAAGAACACTCCCCATTAAATTAACTTTCAAACAAAACAAAAAAAAAATGCAAATCGATTCATCCGTTTAGGCGCTACGATGCCACAGACAGACATACATAACGGTTAAACTTAACACCCTTTTTTTTTTGGTTCGGGGGCTAAAAAACAATTATCGAATGAGATTGACGCCTTTACTGCTCAGCATTACTTTATTAATTATAAAATGCACTCATATTTAGGTACACTCAAATACATATTTAATCAATCCGTTATTAAATATTTTATTGATTATTTGTTAAAGACTTAGATAACCAATCGATAATTTTGATAAATGAACAATTGAATACATATAAATAAATAAAAGATTTAAAATTCAATTAATAAAGGCCAGAGTTTAGATCGAAGTAGGTAATTAGTTGATTCACGGCTTAGAATTCATCAATGTTTTGAATGCTGTTATATTCGCTATCTGAAATCCCCAAATGACAAGTAAAAATTTTAAAACGCCACACCAACTTAGTTAGTGTGGCGAGCCCGCTACCCTAAGCATACAGCGGACGGAATTGGTTACGCCTTAACCAACTGAGCTAATAGGGCGACAGATATTTTAGCAAAGGCGCCGAAAATTCTTTAATAATTATCTAGAATTAGTCTTGGTCACTATTCACTATTCACTACTCACTATTTTCGATGTTCAGTGCTTCTAAGCAAATGCTTCCGCTTGTTCTCAACTCAGTTATTGATACAAACTAAAATTTCAGTTAATCGAAGAATTCCAATGTGAGAAAAAAATGTATTAAATTATTTTTTAAATGCAGTACTGTTTTTAATAAAAAAATAAAAAATTTATTCATATATAGGTATATTGTTGGGTCAAATGTTGAAAAATTTCAATTGAAAATGTTTAATACATAAATAATTATTAATTTTATAATGTTTTTGTTATTATTATTATTATTATTATTATATTAAAAGCACCATTGTTTTATTTTGTGGCTGAACTAACTAAAATGTATAATAAAATACATTTATTAAACGAACCTAGTCAATCACCTTTAAGTAACCTTTTTACTTTATTTGTATTTAATTTTTTTAAATATTTATTTATTTTAATTTATTTACTATCCTTTATCGTGTCCTTAAATACTTTACATTTGATTTTTAACCTCCGACTCGACCAGAGAAAGGTGTTATATGTGTGTATCGTTCTGTGGCTCATAGTTCCCAAACGGATGAACCGATTTATTTTAAATTGGAAATTTTCGTTGAAAATTTTGAGTCAATTCGAGCGTTTTTATGATACGATTGTGCACACCAAATTTCATCACATTAAGATAATTATTTATTGAACAATAGGTTCGCAAAAAATGTAAAATGTTATATATTCAAGTCCGTCTACATATCTAATATGGTGACTGATTCATATTAGCTTTTTTATGAACAAGTACCTAAGTTTTGTTTTTCTATTTGAGTATTGCTGTGAGCTTTCTTATTCATTTTATTATAATATATGTATATTCGCCAGGCAACCACATAATTTGCTGTGGGCCCTAGAGGGGATATGTTTTAACAAAATATAGGGCATAATATATTAAATTTCAATAATTTTAATATTCATCTTATATAGGGTGTCTAATTAGAAAATTTTTAAGAAATATTGTAGAACTTCAATTGAGTTAAATTGAGTTGATTTAGACTTAATAATAAACGCTTCCTCGTTACTGATAAGTACTTTAAATATAAAAATTGTCTTCATAACAAAGCTAACACCTTTTTTTCGAAACATCTTTTCGAAAAAGGAATACATTCAGCATAAACCAGTTACATTCAACAGTAAAGTTCTTTATACTTGTAGTAGAGGAGTAACTGATTAGGTACCACTTTTTTTATTATAAATGGTCATATTTAAGAAACCCACCCACTATAATCAACAATTAAAAGAAATGCTACCACGTTATAGCCAGAGTCCAAATTTTTTTCTAAAATTAATATAGCCAAGTTATTCTTTATTAAACATCTTTAACAAACAATTGGGTACATCCTGTAGTTCTTTTTCCGAAAATTCCACGAACAACCTTCTTCCTCGATAAAACGTATAAGTTGTTATAAAATACAGCAAAATTAGTACAGCAAAAGATTAATTAAGGAAAACGAAATTAATCGCTCGTTTTCTATAAAAACCTTATGAAATGTGTTTTTACGTGTCAAATATCATTAATAAGCCATGAGCTAGTTTCTATTTGTTAATAAACAATAAATTAATTAATAATTCAATCAAAAGGTCAATGTTAAAATTGACTTAAAAGGATAGTAAATAGGCAACTTGTATGACGCAAATGTGAGTGTTTGTCAAATAATCGAAAAAATATTATACGTGTATAACGTATACGTAATATAAGTTGCCCATTTATTATTTATTATCTCATAGCTTACTAATTATATTTGATACCTAAGAAACACATTCCATCTGGTTTTAGCGCAAAAATCTATGCAATGCATGCAAGATCTTTTATCCCCTATTTCACTTTTTGCGATAAAAAGTATTCTATTTCTTTCCTCAAGGATCCATCTATTTCTACACCAGGAGCCATCAAAATTGGTTTAGCGGTTTAGGTGTAAAGAAACTTGTAAATCTAGGTCAACGACATAGTGCTAGCTCTATATAACTTTTTAAGCTCTACCTTTTTTATTTAAAACTTTTTTTTTTGTAATAACCTTTTTTGAGAGTTACAACTCAGTCTCAAATTAAATGAGACACCCAGATTTCACATTTTCTTACTACAAAGAATTGTAGCATACTGCACTACTATAAAAAAGTTTAAAAAAACCTTGGCCAACCAATAATTACTGTAAAAATAATTATCCAATAAAATAAAATATAATCAACCATTAATAATAATTATATTATGAAGTTTTGTATGTATAATTTAACTATAAAAAAGGAGGGTTAGTAATGATATTTTTTGGGGGGAAATGCAACAACAAGAATTTTTAATTGTCACTTGAACACGAAAAACATAAACAAATCCTGATTATAATTGTTTTTCAGTGATCATGGCAAGTATTATAAATGATATGTAATAATCATTGCATATATTAATGCAATGCATTATATTAGTAACAAGAATATAAGATTATTACTCATAAGTAATCATTTTTTTCACTGCAAATTTTCAAATAGATAAATTAGATAATCAAAATGGTAAAATCTAATGTACAATTTTCATTTTCTAATTTAGGTTTTTGTCCTTGCCAGAGATTATTCGAATTACAATATAATCATTAAAATTATTTATATAATATTGAGTTCGTTATTTACAAGAATGAAATAACTATTGCCTTACTCCCTGATTTAAAGAATATTAATTACGACCAAATAATAATTGACTTGACAGCTATTAATGGTTCTTCTGTAAATAAATGTGATTTGATATTATTTTAATTAAAAAAAAATTATTTATACCGATATGTCATAGAAACTTACTGTATATATACAATCATTTACATTTATCAGCAAATCGCTCACGTGTAAATTCTGCACGTGATATAGACACACACTACAACAACAAGGAATAAGTAAACAGAGTTCAATATTTTCTTTTACATAGTAAAGAGAATTTATTTAAATATATTATCATCATTTCTTCTAGAACATTCAGACATGATTTCGAAACATATAACATCTCGAGCAACTTGAAATTATTATTAAGAAATAATATTGTGTGTTTAAGTGAATAGTTTTTTTAGAAACAAAAATGGAAAGTTCTGCATTATGGTTTCGACATGGATTACGTCTTCATGATAATCCATCGTTACATGAAGCCATCAAGGATCGAGATCGTCTTTTCTATCCAATTTTCATTTTTGATGGAGAAAGTGCAGGTATTGTACGATGTAAAATACAATTGTTAAAATTTTTTATTTACGTTTCAAATCTTTTGTCCTTGTACTTTTACTTAACATCAGAAAAATAAATAAAGAAAATCTAAGTTGGGTTGAATGTTGTATCTTTAATAATGAAAAATGTTATACATTTATTTGATTTGTATAAAAGTATGAAAAGTCTTGATTGTTTTGTTGTGATGATATTGACAAATGTCAAAATATTCAAAATGAATGTCAAAACAGGTGGATATCCATAGATATGGCCATCATTTTTTTTAATGACGTTATTATATCCTATATATATATTTTTTTAATTTATGGCGGTTCAAATTCTAAAATTCTAATCATTTTCTTAAGTTCTTTCTTCTATTTCAGTTTCTCTGTATCTAAAAACTATAAAAAAACATTTTAAAATTGTACTGTTTTAACTCTTTAAAATTTGTATGTATAGTTTTTCTCAATACTAATGTTTCTAACCACTACAAACTAAGATTTTTTAAATTTAAAATAATTTGGCAAGGACCATTAAGCCATTAACAAGGGCATAATCCCATAGCGTAGGACGTTAAGATCTATTACCTAGAGTCATTCTATCTTGAACTCTTTTGATAGTGATAGCTGGCTCTTTTTTAAGTTGCCAAATTGGCAAATTCAGTTTTAAGTTGACAAAGTGGCAAATCTATCTTTGGGCTTGTTATGCGCATTTAAAACATCCTGTTAATTTAACACCCGTTTTGGTTATATATTTTTTCTGTTTACTTACGAAAAAAGTGAGCAACGGGTGCCAAATTTTCTGCGAGAGAACGTTAGAATATAAAAACTGAAGGGTATTGGGTACTCCATAAACATTAAGGTGCAGTTCCATTGCGATGTAAAACGTTGACATTGGATAGCATAAACTAACCAGAAGCTAACATTTGTTTAAGCCGCGTTGTACGTATGACACGATAATCAATCAGCCAGCATTTGCTTGTTGTCTGATTGATTTACGCCACCCAACGCCAGAACTTGTCGTAACAATGGAACTGAACCGTTAAGGTTTTAAAATAATGTTTCGAACAAAAGGTATTACCACGAGAAACATTTTTGCAATTTAAAGTCTTCTGTAACTCTAACTCTTTTCAAATTAATAATTATAGTCGAATGTCAAAGAAGGTGTATTTTGATTTTAATAATACATGTTGATACTTTGTTTTGGAAATATGAAAATTTGAAAATAAATGATTTTGATTTCATAACTATACCTAGTGTACACTTTGGCAACTAAATTTAGTCCGGTGCATCCACAACCTCGACCAAATAATCCGGGATACCTTATTTGTTATTTCATTAGGAAGATACATTGATACCAAATTGCAAAAATTGTTTTGCCCAACACTAAATTGAAGAGGATGTCCGTTGTTCGACAAAACTGTTTTTCAGTTTGGTTTCAAATTTTCTTCACAATGGAATAACAAATAAAAAGGTTGAAGGATACCTTTCGGATACCTAGTCGTGCGAACCATCTTACGAGAATTTTTGAAGATATGAAAATTGTTAGGCTAAGCATAATTAATCAACACATTAATTTGTAGAGATGTATTTATCAATAACAATTTATGCTATTTTCCAAATTAATAGCCAGGGAGGACTAAGAGCCAAAATATTAATCTAACTTCGTTCTTTACCTTGTGTAAAATCATTTTCTTGTTTTCAAGCATAAAGGGGGGCGGGTGTCTAATCGTTTGGAAAATTCAAATTTGCATTTTCCCCTTTAATGTGGAAGTTAAAAATCTTCGAATGCAAACTTATCTCTGATTAAAAAACATTTTCTAAAAAAGTTTTTTGAATTCTTTAGGCACAAAATTATGTGGATACAATCGTATGAAATTCTTAACAGAATGCTTAGAAGATTTGGATAAACAATTTCGTAAATATGGTGGGCAATTATTCGTATTTGAAAATAAACCGGAGGTTGTGTTCAAGGCATTGAATAAGCATTATAATTTAAAATTATTGTGTTTCGAACAAGATTGCGAACCAGTTTGGCGTGTACGAGATGAAAATGTTAAACGTTTATGTGATAAGCGGGGTGTTAAATGGATGGAATGTGTGTCCCACACATTATGGGATCCATTTCGTGTTATAGAAGAAAATGGCGGTACACCACCATTAACATATCAAGCATTTCTTGTAAGATTACGATCACCGATTTCTTTCAATTATTTTTTATTTTTACCAATTATTTTTATAGTATGTTGTGTCAAATATTGGGAATCCTCCGCGGCCTGTCGATGATGTCAATTGGCAAGGTATCAAATTTGGAATAATATCTCCTGAAATAGCAGCAGAATTGAAAATGTTTCCAAAAGTAAGCATTTTTTATAGAAGTTGGAATCTATGGTCTTAAAAACATTATTAATTTTATTTATCGAAAGGTTCCAACAGCCGAAGATTTGGGATACACACGAGAAGCTCCAAACGAAATTCGAATGTTCCGCTGGATTGGTGGTGAAACCCAAGCATTAAAATTACTTCAAAATCGATTAGCTATTGAAAAGTCGGCATTTGATGGAGGATATTTCTTACCAAATCAAGCCAATCCTGATTTATTGGGAGCTCCAACATCACAAAGTGCAGCATTGAGATTTGGATGTTTATCCGTTCGAAGGTATTAAACATTTTGTGGAATCCATTTAAGATAGATTTCATTTAACCACTTAAATTTTCCACAGATTCTATTGGAATCTCCAAGATGTATTCAAAACGGTACATGGTGGAAATTTACCACCATCTCCGCATATTACCGGGCAACTAATTTGGCGTGAATATTTCTATACAATGTCTGTGAATAATGAATATTATGCTGAAATGGAACGAAATCCAATTTGTTTGAATATACCATGGTCAGAACCGAAAAAAGAGGATTTAAACCGTTGGAAATATGGAAAGACTGGATTTCCTTTTATTGATGCTGTAATGCGACAGCTATTATTGGAAGGTTGGGTTCACCATGTCGCACGTAATGCAGTTGCATGTTTTTTGACGCGTGGAGATTTGTGGATTTCTTGGGAATATGGCCTTCATCATTTTTTCAAATATCTATTGGATGCTGATTGGTAATAATTTTAATAATCTGATGTCGGCCTTCGTCAAACCCGTTAATTTAAGACCTAACTATGACTACGTTACAAAACGAACCAGGGGATTATTAAATAAGACTTTGTCGTCTTTTAACTACACTATTAGACACACTTACGCCACAGATTTTTTTACCCAAGCATTGGAATGTTTCTTAAAAATCCTTCTTTTACCGACTTCAACTCTTTCAACGAATTTTGTTTTACCGTTTTATGACCAGGGAATAGTTTTAGAAATATAAAGAAATCTTACCGGGCCAAATCTGTTGAATTTAGATGTTGATCGATAGTATTAGAAACGAATTGTTGAATTGTCACAACTCTAGTTCTTTGTTATCTAGTTTATGATTTAACAAGCCACAAATTTCAAAACATTAGTCTCGCCTTGATTAACTTCGAAATTCTGTCGACTCTCTTTGAACACTTTGTTTCACCATCAGCTTTTTTTGTATATTTAACGATTCGATAGATGAAAATTACGTTTGCATTACAAAATTTGATGAAGACTATTTAATCAAATATGAAGGCATATTTTTTATATCGTAGGTCTGTTTGTGCTGGTAATTGGATGTGGGTCAGTAGTTCAGCATTCGAACAAGTATTGGATTGTTCCGAATGTGTGTGTCCAGTTGCATTCGGACGTCGGTTAGATCCAGGCGGTGAATACGTGAAGCGTTATCTACCAGAGCTACGTTCATTGCCATCCGAATATTTGTAAGTTATAACTTTTAACTCCCTATAGTGTCGAAGAATTCTCATCAATTAAGATTATGTATAAATTTTCTAGGTATGAACCATGGAAAGCCCCAATTGATGTTCAAGAACGTTCAAATTGCATAATTGGAAAAGATTATCCACCACCAATTGTTGATCATACTGAAGCATCTAAGCGTAATAAATATTTTATGCAAACATTACGTGAGCAGATTATGGGTGGGGGTAATGCACCACCCCACTGCCGACCCTCAGATGAAAATGAAGCAAAATCATTTTTGGGATTGCCTAGTCAATGTCATGAACATTGTTTGATACAAATTTGAATTATTTTGGAAGTTTATGAAATACTCCTTTTTCGATGTTGCTATAAATTTGTTTATCAAATATGCGCTTATAGTGTCTTAGACAATTTATGTTGTTTCACATCTCAAGATAATTTAGCGTTATCGAAATCATTCTGTTAAAACAACAGCGGATTTATGAAAAATATTTTTGGATATTTGGTCGCCAAAATTTGAAAATATCGAAAACACGACATATGTTTTTAACGGAATGATTACAATGACCAATTATGTGACGATATTAGATCTCATTATAGTTTAATAGAAAGTTCGTATTTATAGAATTTGTTATTATATAATTAAATGTTTCTTTAGACAGTTCAGATTGGAATAAGAAGAGTTGCACATCATTTGAGATATTTAGTTTTTAATAAAGTGCTGTGTATCGATGGATCGGTTACACAAGTGGTAAACAAATTACTATCGTCGCCGTTGTAACAGTAGGCGCTTTTTAGTAAATTAAAGTCTACGCATTAAACGAAAAATTAACTGTTCGATCAATTTGCCGCTGCCAGTAAACGTGATTGTCACTGGAGCCAAATTATCGCCAAATAATTTATTTGTACACAACAGTTTCGTACAAAATGATGGCAATATTTGTAAGCGATCACTCAACAGATTGCCATAAGTAAATTCACCGGATATGTATTTGGCTATATGGATATTTGCGGATCTATATTCTATACTCAATCTAGGTTCGAATTTACTCATAGTGGATTTAACATATTCGTTTATCATATAGAGCAAACACGAAGAGTAAACGAGAAAGAGATCCATTTTATTTAACAGATATTATATCTAATATAATATATATGCTCAATAATATTTTTTATGTGCCATATTGCATTTTCGACTCCTAATCTTTAATAAAACAAGGAATTTCTAGTACGTTATTTTTCAAAATGCTAACGTCTCTAGTTAAGCATTTGCTTTTAAAATTAGACGGAGAAAAAAGAAAGAGAAACGTTAAAAAATAGGATACTTGCCTATAAACGAAAAATACAAGTAGTTATTTTTCGATTTACTCTCTAAATCATATCCTAATAACAATTAAAATGAATAGTTCATGAAAAATAAAATATATGTAGGCCTCATATTTTAAAACTGAGCACAAAGACGTCATACGTGCAGTGGCGGATTAGCCAGGTAGCAAGAGCAGCAAGTGCTACATCCCCGTCCAAGGACCTTCCCAATAAGAGCCCCAGATAGAATAAGGGAAAAAAACATACACACACACACTCAAAATTTGCTACAGGCCTCGCGCTGTCTTAATCCGGCACTGCATTCGCGCCTTTAAGCCATCGTTCTACTAATTGAAAATCTAAGTTATGTTTCTGAGGAATTTGTTAAACTTAAAAAAAGGGGAAACTTTTATGAAAAAAAATTTGGAGGAATAAGAATATTGTTAGCAATGTAATAAAATTTTAATATAAAAAATTAATTTTCTTTTATTGATTGAAAAAATAAAATTTTTGTACGTTAAAAATGAGACTTAAGAAACTTTACTTGTTAATTTTTCAATAATTTTTTTCAATTCTATTGCAGCCGGTGAATCAGGAATTTCTTTAATATATGATTTTCCTAATGTTTCACCCATACGTCGATCAAGAGGTAATGTACCCAAAAATGGTACTTCAGTTAGTTCAGCTAATGCTTGGCCACCTCCTGAACTGAATATATTGGTACATTCTGAACATGTTGGGCATACAAACCTAGAAGAAAATTAAAATTATATTTTATTAGGAAATCATAAAATAAAAACTTTTTCAGATTAACTGACTGCCATTTTTGCTAATTAAGCAAATCTGTTTTTTTTTATTTTGTCTCTAACATGGAAACAGAATGAACAAAATTATAAAATTTGTACACATATTCTCAAAGAGGTATAAATCATTCAAATCTAGTCGGAGAGAGTTAAAGACGAAAAAATTATACTTAGTGATGTTTCGGATATTCGTACACGCGGATATTCAACACAAATAAAAAATGCATATTCGTTTCCGTCTCATATACTACATATAATTCGATATTTTAAATTGTGCGAATACATAAAAAAAAAACCGACGTATCATGAAATTTTAAACAAACGTAAATAACAATATTTTATTTCTGTTTGAAATAGTTATAACACACGAAATTTGCACTAAAGTAAACATTCGAATCTGTATCCACTGGTTTAAGCACGTCTGTATTTCTAATACAGATACTCAATGTGATGTAATAGACCTTTTTCACATTTTTTTTTTCTTTTTTTTAAATGAAAGTAAATGTCTTGATAAATGGGCTAATTTTTTCCCCGATTTTTTTGGAGCCATATGACCGAGAAAACAGACAATGAAAATCATTAAAATTCAAATTGGCGAAAACGATCCGGAAACACACGATGTTACACGAAGGTAGGTTTGACGTCATTTAAATTTGGTAATAATGATATATTAATACGACTGTTGACACTGTTTTATTGTCATTGCTTGTCGGATTGACATCACAGATCACGTGTGCGGTGGAGCAAAAAAAAAATCGTTTGAAATTATTTCAAATAATTTGACTTTTTTACAATTTTTTTCATAATGTTTTTATTGTTAAAAATGCGTAATTTTCGAGTTACAGGCTCTCCTCGACCTATATTTTCATAAAAAATGATCAAAAAGCATTTCTGTTTTTCATGAAAAAGGTCTATTAGCCAAAGAGAACCAGCAAAATAATAAACAAAAGTGTAATTTTTCAATGAAGAACTATGAAAACCGGATACAAAGGGTAAACAGCGATAAATGGTACAAAAGCAAACTTAAAAATATTTGTTGTTTTAACTTATAAGAGTATTTTACATCTTTAAATTTTATTTGCAGCAAAATTAATATTCATTTCAATAGTTTAGTTATTCAATGTTTCTAAATAAATGCTTTGTAATGCTTACAAAATAAGTAAATTAAAGACTTTTACTTGAAAATAAATAAATAAATTTTTTTTACCCGCTCATATTTTCAATAATTCCCAAAACAGGAATACCAGTTTTTTTACAGAATGTAATTTCTTTTCGTACGTCTTCAATGGCCATTTCTTGTGGTGTTGTTACAATCACTGCACCATCACACTTTACAGTTTTTAAATTTTCCATGACACTAATATGTTCATCGGATGTCCCTGGTGGTGTATCAATTATTAAATAATCTAAATCCTGCCAATAAACATCATCGAGGAATTGTTTTATCATTGCAGTCTTCTTCGGGCCACGCCATATTACAGCATCGTTACGATTTTTTAATAAAAACCCTATTGACATCACAGCTAGTTTTTGATCTTTGTCTGTGTAGACAGGTACCCATCTAAAATTTAAAAGATTTTTGTGAGAAAGTGCTTCGAATTCATTTAAACACAATTTTCAATATATTTTACAAGTCAACTGAATGTCTGCAATTTTCTTTACTGGAAAATATTAGTCATATCTTCAGTTTGTGATAAATTTGCATTTTAACAGTTATTTATTATTAACTTAGTGTACTACGTTAAGATAATTCGGAGTAGATAATTAGCGTGAACCGAATATTATCTAGGTTTTTGAATGTTTCCCAGAGTTTTTATGGATCAGTGAATGAATGCAATCATAGGGTTAACAAAAAAACCGGGAGACCCATCCTAACTCGACTTCATTAAAGCTATGGCCAACCTGTGAATCAATGAAAGAACGCAATCTAAGGGGAAAACTATTAACTTCTCATCAAGTCAACGATTACGACAATGGATTCGTAATCTACATAAAAATGCTTTAATTTGATTTTTTATCAAACGTTCTAGGAGATTTTTAAGCAGTCGCTCAAATTAACGTTATCGTGAGACTCATGCTAAACACACGATAAGATCGAATAGCCTTTCCGTTAAAAAAATATACTGGGGGAATTGAAACACGGATTTTTAAGTTCTTTAGAACAAAGTTCATTGATTTTCTTAAGTGAAGTTTTACTATCGTAAGAAGGGAATACCGTTTGTGGGCAAATACCAAATAATACTGTTCAACGGAGTACTGTTCAACGGATTCAAATACATATCGTAAACGCTTTCATAAAGAATTTTAAACAAAATATATATCGCTTACAATTCTTACTGCCTAGAAATAAGAAAATTCTGTTTTCGAAACAGTTCTCTTAACCAGCAACACTTTACTTAACAGATAGCCAACAATGATTCAAACCTTACCCTTCTGGACATTGATGAATCTCTGATCCTTCTAATTGTAATAAATATGGTACACTAGGTCCACAAAGATCAATATCAAGTAATCCTACCTTAAATAAAAGATAATTTATTAAGTATTAAATAAATATAACCTAACATTTTTCTTTCACGATTCTTACTTTATAATCTAAATCTTTCAGACTTAAAGCTAATTGAGTGCTAATTGTAGATTTTCCAACACCACCCTTTCCTGATAGTACGAGAATAATATGTTTTACTTGATCCAACATATTTAAATATCCTTTTTTATTGCTTTGCGTTTAAAATTAATTTAAATATGACGTTTTATCTGACTTTTATCCACATTTTGTCACATGTCATTCATGATGGTTTTACTGGAATAAAGAATATACCGGGTGTTTCAATTGAATGGGTACATAAATAATGGTAAAATAATTTTTTAAACAAGCTTTTATTTATATAAAAAGGAAACTAAACTGTCTAGCAAAAATTAATTTTTAAAAAAATTACTAATAGAAATATTCTTTTTGCTTGTAATAAAAAAAATTAATAATACAGATACTGTCCGGCATCTTGATTCTTGAATTTGTACATACAAATTTCAGGAATACACATGAAACAGTCTCCAAGTAAGCGACGAGGTCGAAATTCGTATTTATAATACAAATAATATTTTTAATGAATGTTTCTCTCATTCTCTGTAGTAAGCTTCATCCGGTATATAGCTATTTTACTTTATTATGGTTTAACTGTCCAGTCTATACATACTCAGCCGAGATAATATTTTTGGCACTCCATATTTATGAATTTTTCACAACAAAAAATACAACCCCGAATTCAATCAGCCCAATCTCTTTAACTTTCTCGTTAATAATGAACAAGCCGGAAAGATGTACTTCTTTTGTAAACACCTGGTAGAAATGTAACAATTGCGCATGACATAGCTTCAGCATGTGCCCTATTACCATTGTTATGGCAACAATAGAATAACAACAAGTACCCAAAAATGGTAAAAATCTTTTTATATTTTAAACATAAAGTTAAGAAAATAAAGCCAAAATAAAATATTTTTTTAGATACTTTCACGTTTAAAACCAGCGGTTGAATCCCATAAATTTATTGGCGGTGGAAAAAGTTTACCAAAATTCAACGACTTTCTAGCAAAACGTGATTACACGGGTGCTTTAACATTTTTAGAGGTATTGGAAAAAATTCTTTTTACAAAAAATATTTCTATGCAAAAAACTTTTTTTTTAGTTTAAGAAAGCCAATAATTCAGATGTGGAAATTGATTTATGGATGGGATATTGTGCCTTTCATTTGGGCGATTATAAAAAGGCAATGGAAATTTATAAACGGATTTATAATAACGACAAAAATGCTCCAAATATTGCATATAATTTAGCTTGCTGTTATTTTTATTTAGGTAAAATAATTGTTATATTTTATGATAAACATAAAAAATTGATAAAACACATATATAATTACGTTCATGAAAAAAAATTATTGCAATATTTGCCGATTTTATCAATGTAGTGCAGGCCCAGTTGCAAACCAACCAATTTTATCCTTTTTGGGGTGGTTTAGGGGATGGTGGAAATGTCTAAATGTACTAGTATTTTGTAACATTTTTGCGGTCGTTATGGAAGTTATTTGGCAAGCGGCAGAAATTTTTTCAGTTTTTACTTTACTTTATACTGTTTTACAGCAGTTTTCGGAAATTCTCCCACGCTTGATTTCAAGTTACCGTCTTACTGCCAATCTGTGGTGTCTGCCTTTATTTTCCCAAAAAGTACATGTTGTAATAAGAAAATCGCATTTGGTTTGTCCGGTTAGGATTCCCTTTTTTCTGGTTTAGTTCAACTTCATCTCCCTCCGAACCGCTGATTTTTTTAATCAAAATTAGTCCAGTGATAAATACGTACGGTTTTGTTTTAATATAGAAAGAAATATTACCAACCTATTCTGTTTGTAAGTTCTTTCTCTCATTTTTGTTTACATTGATTTTTTTTTAGGAATGAATGATGAATCAGATAAATTATTACAAATAGCTCCACCATCATCACATGTAATACGTTTAGCTTTACACTTAGCGCAGCGTAAAGGTCATGCTGGTAAGTAAAGTTAACGGTTAAAAAGAATTTATCACAAATAATTTTTAACCTCTATATACAAGCTGTTACAAAATATGTAGTTCAGTTCTTCGTAGTCTTGAGATCTGAAATTCCCAATAAAATAATTTTAATAATCTTGATATAACATAACAAACACATCTGGATGAAATTCATGACTTCTAGACCAACTTTCCATCTCTGAGAAATGTTTTTTTAATTATTGCCAAATAAAAGGTATTTTGCATGTAAATAGTCTTTTTTAAACAATTTTGAGCATATATACCTTCATTATATTTTGGGCAGAAATTTGACATAAATACTCCACTGTGCGCTGATATCTATCAATAAGCGCTCCCTTGGTTCTAATATTTTAAGGTATGATTCCTATCCTAAGGTATGACGCAGTATACTGCTGTTATGAAATCTAATGCAAGCGTTGTCTATGCTGTGTCATTGCGTCTGGTGCGGCTGCAGCTGGAAAGAGCCGTGCGGCTATACCTCTCTGTGAGCAGTACCTTATATTAATAAATAATTAGTTGTCAAAAATGGCTTCCAAAGTAGGGGTGATTGTCTACTGATGTCTGTATGAAGAATCTGTTTTAATATCAACCATTATAAGATCCAAATCATAATTAAACTGAGCGACGTTGTAGTAAATGCTGGTAAGTTTTGCAAAGAAACCTTCATCTTTCCTTGTATTATGTATGAACTTCAGCATTACCACCAAGCATCAATTGTTCCAATAGAATTTCTTCTTGCGCGCGTCAGATGATTGCGTCAGCCGCGTCAAAAATGCACCCTACGGAGCATAGGAATCATACCTTTAATCACATTCATCAAAATAACTGCCCTGGCTCTTTATTCTGATTAAAAATCTGTATATAGAGGTTGTGTGGCGTTAACAACTACATATTCTTTTATCTTAATACGTATCTGAGAAAAAGGTGCTGGAGGTGATTCAGACATTGAAGAAGAAGAATTATTACGACAACATCAACGTTTACACGATTCGTTACCGGATCAATTAAGTCTGGCTGCTGTTCATTATATGCGAGCTCATTATCAAGAAGCTATTGATATTTATAAACGTATTTTATTGAATAACAGGTAATATTTTTGTTAATTGTGACTGTTTTATATGTTATATGTCAATCCTATAATCATTTCCTGTCATATTCCAGTCGTGAATCCGATTTTGTAACCCTTTCCGCCAATAAACATGATGATAATTCCCGTTTCCATCATTTACTGCGTTTGAAAAGGTTTGTTTTTAAAATAACATACACTCGTAATTTTCTTTTTGAGAAGGCTCAAGGCTTGCCTTTATCCATAGTCTGAAATCTCACACGAACGGCGAACTGATAGAGTAGGCACTTTGGAAAATTTACAAATCAAAAAAGGAGATGGGCAACCTACATTTTAGATGTTTTGGGAAATTTATAGTTTCTAATATTCCATAGTTCTTCTATATGGATTACATTTGCTCGGTATTCAACAAGTAGCAAATATCTAGTCTTTAGTGAAAGTCTTTCTTCCACGTTTCATTGACTCAAAAAAAGTTCGTTAATTCTCTAATTGAGGAAATAGTTATATTATACATCTCAATGCGAAAAAGGGTCATGTTAGCTTACAACTAGAATTAAATAATTAATGAATATTCGCAAATTCCCTAATTTCTATATTTCTTTTTCCTTTAATATATACTGGATATTTCATTTATATACAGGGTGGTCCAAGTTATAATAGTAGGACTTCAGCAAATACGCTTAGAGCCTCCTTTTCTAGATACAAGGTGTTAAAATTTTGGAAAAAATTACAAATATTCAGTTAATTGCTAACTAAGCACCTTTTGCATCCATTGTAGTTGAATACAGTAATCCAAGTACAATAAAACAATTGTTCCGTGAATACAGTCCAGAAATTACTGTACTTAACTGTAATAGATTCAAAAGATGCTTAAGTGGTTAGTAATTCAAACTAATACATTATATTAAAATGAGTTATGAAATATATTGGATATATTAATTTTAAAAAATGTATTTCACAAACTTCAACCACCCATTTTTCGATCCAAACCTTTCGAAACAAAATTTTTGTTTTGATGACTCCACCACCTCTAGAAGTTTATATATGAAAAAAACATCCTATATAAAAATTTTTACTCAAAAAAATTAATTATTAATGTTAAAAATAAGAACATTTATATTTTAATTAATTTATATTAATATATATAATTTGTAACCTAAATTAAGTCATACAAAATGACTTAATTTTAAGTAATAATAATAATAATTATTAATAATAATTTCACTTGTTTCTGTTTTTATTTAGAGAATATTTGGCATTAAATGTTTACGTTGCATTATGCTACTATAAACTTGATTATTACGATGTTTCACAAGAAGTTTTGTCAGTATATTTAAATCAGTATCCTGATTCAGCAATTGCTAATAATTTAAAGGTATTTTAATACACAAAATTATATTAAAAATTTTATTAGCCATTGTATTTTATCTATTAGAAATCTAACCAGAAGTATACTGTCAAGTAATTAGCAAATTAATTAATTATTCTTATTAAAAAAATGCATTGTTATAAAAGTTTAGATAATTGGACAAATTTTAATATATTTTTTTATTTACTTTAAGAAGCTCTATTGTGAAGAAATACTTACTACAAAAATTTAATTTTTATTATGCAATATAGAAATCAAACTTTTCAGATGATCTTTACGAAAAATATGCTTATCTTTACATGACATAGGCGAGAAAGTCATACACAAAATTCGATATCCATTTTCCAGCCTTAATAAAGCCTAAATAAATTATCCTAAATAAATAATTATATGTATTTTATACTAAACATTTCTGATAAGTATGCACAATTTTATGACATAACTGCTATAACAATAGCATATACTCACAATTAATTTATGCAAAATAATCAATTTGTTGAATGAAAATACGCTTAAAATTAGTAAATATTGCGTGCAATATTTATGTTAAAGTTTAGAATTTTTTTAATTTTAATTTCGCCGATCCCCTTGAATGGTTACAAGACGGCAATTGGTAATAAATATCGTTATATTTCGATTTAAGAACTTTAATTTCGATAAACAATGAGTTATTTCAAAATCTTTACTACTTTTCCGTAAAAAATGCCCAATGTTTGCAATGATTTCTGTTAGTAGAATAATTTTAAAATAAAAGTTTGTTTTCACCCACAAGAATAAACTATCTTAGAATAATTTAGTCTTTCACTTTTTTTAAAGGCATGTAATGCATTTCGTTTATTTAATGGACAAACAGCAATATCAGAAATACAAAATTTAGCTGAACAAACATCTGTACATTCATTTGGTCATGATTTAGTACGTCATAATATTGTTGTATTTCGTCAAGGTGAAGGTGCCTTACAAGTATTTCCACCATTATTAGATGTTATACCAGAAGCACGATTGAATTTAGTTATACATTATTTAAAAGATGATAATGCAAAAGATGCATTTGAATTAATTAAAGATTTATCGCCATCCGTACCACATGAATATATTTTAAAAGGTACTGTTTATGCAACACTAGGTCAAGAACAACATTCTGTAAGTATTGTTGGAACTTTATACTTTTAACGTTGGAAATGGGTTTGAATATTTTGTTCGAATACCTAAAGAAATAAACATATTTCCCATTTAGTAATAACATAATTAAGGGCTGACTACAAGTTATCTATTTATAGAGGGAACGAAGCAGAAGATGCGTAGGTACAAGGATGCTGCACTTTAGGTGAATCCTCAGAGTATGGTGTTATTTTTACTGATGTAATTATATTTTGACATCAGAAGTTTATTCCTTCCTTTAAAGTAGAGCGCAAATGATCTATTAGCATAGGTTCCAAACTTGCACTCCAATCGAGGCACAGAGAGTCTTTAAGTCTATATGTTAAGGAATCTGACATAAAAGAACCGGAGACGTATTCTGGCGGAATGAAACAAATGTTGAAAAGTTTTTTTAAAATAAAATTAATTTTCCTCTTTTTCATATTTCAAACTAAAATAATTCAATTGAAGGAATTTACTTAGAAATTATTACTCAAATACTTTTGATTAAATTGAAGCGCGCAGTTGCATCTTCATATAAACGTATTTCCAACGTGAAATTATTTTGTAATAAATAGGATTAGGGCGAAATTTAATTTCTTTCAGGTTGAATATATTAAAGCAGCTCAACAATGCTTCCAATTGGTTGGAAGTTCGACAAGTGAATGTGATACAATACCTGGACGTCAATGTATGGCATCAACCTTTTTCTTATTTGGGCAATTTGAAGAAGTTCTTGTCTATTTAACAACAATTCGAAGTTTCTATTTTAATAATGATACATTTAATTACAATTATGGTCAGGTAATCAATTCACTTATCGTAATAACTTATTCATTAACAGATGCACTTGGAAGGTCTCATTTCCTATTTTTTCCAAAGTTTCCATTATTCTAAGAGCTAAAACCAGCGAGTGTTAAGATCTGACCCAGTGAGTGTTTACTAATTATCTCATGTTTTCCACTATCCTTTTTCAAAGCTACGTATGCTTTCGATTGATTAATTTGTCAGATTGAATAACTTTCCAGCGAATTTTTATTCTTATCTTATTCTTAAGATTGAATGAAGTCTTTTGGAAGTGCTGGCTGACATGATAGAGAAGAATGAATTGTATGCATCTGTGTTTTGAAAATGTTTGTATTATTTTAGGCAAAAGCAGCAACTGGAAATTATAAAGAAGCTGAAGAAGCATTTTTATTAATCGAAGATACAAAATTAAAATCTGATAGCATATATTTAACGAATTTAGCACGATGTTTCATAATGAATAAAAAATCACAGCGTGCATGGGATTTATACATGAAAAACGAACGTAAATCATGCGCATATAAATTATTACAGATAATTGCAAATGATTGTTATAAAATGGGTGATTTTTGGTATTCAGCAAAAGCATTTGATATATTAGAAAAAATTGAACCAACACCTGAATACTGGGAGGGTAAACGTGGTGCGGTTGTTGGAATATTTCAAGGTGTTATCGCTAATATTTTACCAAAGGAAATGATTTATGATGCAATTGAATTAATTGCAAAACATAAACAAAATCCACAAGCGGAACAAATATTACGTATTATTAAAAAATGGTCGAAAGAAAATGGTTTAAATATTTAGAATTTAAAAAAATGTTTTGTAATATCTATTTAAAAAATAATAATATATAATCAATATTTTTATTAACAAAAACAGTTTTATTTGCTTATCTGACCTTAATATCTGAAATCTAAATAAATACCTCGAATTCCTCGATAGCTAGATTTTTTAACCCCCTTTCAATATCGAGTTGTTTTCTAGGGCGCTTGGTCATGTGATAGTTGAGTATGAAAAGTAAATAAAAAGTGAAATGGATTTTATTAATGGAGTTTTTTATGTCGTCACAAAAAAGAGTACAAAAAATAGATTTCTGATAAATCAGCTAAAATTTCGGAGTTAGGTAATAAAAAAAACTTTTAAAGAATTTGGAACATTTATAGGCCTTTTTATGTTCTAGTGAGATTTGAGTTGCCGAGGTTTGAACGAAAATTGAATTAAAGTAATATTAATAATAAACTAATATTGACTAAAATTGATAAAATTTTTTGAAGTATGTATTTTAATTTAATATATCTTTGACTATTATACGTAATTATTACTTATATTGTGGTTTTTAATGTACTTATTGAATATATGAGGTCTAAAATTTCAACGGAAATAAATGGTCAATAAATTAGTTAATTATAAAAAATTGACCAGAAATATCCGCGGTCAAGTATATCTTATCTTTTTATATAATATTCTTCTATTTTTAACATCCGCTTTTTATAAACCCTTAAAAGTGGAGTGAGAAGATCATAATGTCGCGTATACAATACACAAGAGTCATAAAAAAATCGGAAGATCAAGAAAAATTCAATTTTCTTTCCTGCGGAAAACGATTGAATCCATGTCAACTCACTTGAAAGCTAATCCTTTTAAATCTTCTGGTACAAATTTGTGGCATCCCAACTGCTATATGATGAAGCTAAAATACAGCAGAAAAATTATTAGTAATTATTATTTTTGAGCATAAGTGTACACTAAAAGCAAAAATTTTTTTCTTTCGAAAATTTCTACAAAAGTACCCGAAAAGTTATTTTTTCATTTTCTTTAAAAATACGTTTTTTGAACGAATTATTCACTGTCGAAGCAAAATTGATATTTACATTTAAAATACTGTTTTTCCTGAAATAATGATCGCTCAGAAATCTACCTTTGTAAAACCGTTTGAAAGGATTTTAAATAAGGCATTTTCAGTTTTCAATATAAAATTAAAAGTATGCCAATGATCCATTTTTGTTGTTGACTTGTTTAGTATGTGTACATAGATAGATATTCTTTAAAATAGTAGTACTCTTTTTGGAAAGCTTAAAATTCTGAAAATTTATACATTCATTTTCAGGTGTGAAAATTGATTCTATCTATTCAATAGGTCTGGCTTTTCTTCTCAGTTTCTTTCTTAGATTCTCTCTTTTGAGGATGTCTCAGTCATTTAGGAAGCTTCACCATTTATTCCAAAAATCATGGAATTTCGTAGTTTTAAAGTTTTGCGTACACTGACAGTCTATAAATTGAGCTAGAGAGGTGAAAATCTATATGTAGTTTGAGTTAGTTTCAAGGTAATGCCTTTGGGGTTGTCAAATTTCCAACTCCTCCCCTTTTTTGTATGTCAAAAACTGGATTTTCCCTGGTTTTAAGGCTTTGATATCTTTCGACTTCGCCAAATTGATTTAGAGGTTTGAAAATCTGTATGTAAGTTAAGTTAGTGTAAAAAAAGTACCTTTTCAAGGTATCGTCTTCCTTTTTATAAGTCGAAATATCATTGATTTAACGAAATATCTTAGATTTAGTGACTCCGAACCAAAAAAAAGGAGAATTGTAAGATTGACCTAAATGTGTGTGTCTGTCTGTTATCGTAGCGTCTAAACGGATGAACCCATTTTCCGTATCCGAAAAATTTGTCGAGAGTTTTTTAAATTTTGTAAATTTTTCTTGTATTTATCAGGCTTTTAATTAATGAATATTAGTTTTAAAAATTTTTCTTAAGAAAGTTAGCCTTTTAGCAGCTCAAAACAAATCTCTAAAAACACTGTTAGGGCTATTAAAAAATTAATCTGCTTATAAAGGGTATTAAAAAAGCGCAAAATTTCAAAAATCCCCGACAAATTTTTCGGGTGTGGGTCCCTAAACTTGCACTTGAAACATATCTAAGAGTACTCTCCATTAAATTACCTTTTTCCTTAAATCCTTTTCCAAACAGAACCGATTTTGTAGATCATCGCCAAATTTTTAGTTTTTTCGGGTACGGAAGCCTAAATTTGCACTTGAAACACAGCTAAGAACACTCTCCATTAAATTACCTTTCAAACGAAACAAAAATCAAAATTGATGCATCAGACAGAGACTTAGTCTGAAGAACTTAGTCAGCGGAAAATATGATGTTAGGGATAGAGCTCTGTTGCTTACGAGTTTTTTCTCGAAAAGATAACACACGAAATTGCGGGCATTCGGCTATTTACTAATAAAGTACAAACATGTAAGTATGCACTATATGTATACTTTTCATTAATAGACGATTTCTTGCATGATAATTTTTTGCACAAATAAGAGAAATATTCTACTCACAAAACAGATGAAAGTAGGTTGACTGATAATAATAATATTATTATTATTATTATTATATTGTGTATATATTTCTCTCTCCTCTATAAATGGTTAAATGCAACGAATCTTTCCTTTTATGGATTCAGTTTGACAATATTTATATTATGTCTATAAAATAATATAGTAAAAATAAATATATTTTAATTGTAGAAAAAGAAAATCGGTACTGTATGAGTTGTAACAAGCCATATATGTTTCGTATCAAAGATGATATACAATATATTACTGCAGACTTAAAGCTCAAAAATTCTAACAATTGGTCAGTATTGCCAACCAATAATCTGTCTAGGTGGTAGATATGATTTAAAAAGTTGGTAGTTTACAGCAAATCTTGCTTAAGAGTTTGGTAAAACTAATTTTTATTTTTTCTGCGCAATCCACCGTGGTGTCATTTTGTCGGTTTCGGTCGCCTTAAACCAAAACTAGATCTTTCACCTAATATTTTGATTAAACAATTTAGAATTGTTCTCCGGTAAGTGTTTAATTAATCAAAAAGCAATAAAAACATTGATAAGAAAAACATAATATTATGAGACAAAGTTATAATCATTTTCACGGAATTATATTAAATATATTTATTTTTTTTATATACCTACTTAAAAGTTGGTAATTTTCTTAGCGATGTAGATAATAGATTTGAAACAGATACTCAAAGATGGTAGATCTACCTAAAAAATTGGTAGAGTTGGTAACATTGTAGCAACTGGTTGAAAAATGGGTTATAGGTATTTAAAAGGTGTTGAATAACATCACATGGTTGCAGTCGGGCTAAGATTTTGGAAAATTGGGAAATAAAAAAAAAAAAAAAAACGATAAATATCGATTCGATTTTAGTTTAGGACTAACAAAATGCGACATTCACCATATCTCGGAAACTATTATTTTTGTTGGAACAAAAACCACTCGGAACTCCTTATTATTTTAGGTGCTTCCTTGTAACATCACACTTTTTTCGGTTAAATGTACGGAGTTTGAGTTATCAAGAGAAATTTCGAGTTTTGAGTCTTACAAATCAATCACAGTAATTAAGGTCTAAAGACAAGGTAGATCAAGTGTTTACTTGGAAATGAAGTGCTAAGCTAAGCATGGATAATCGTTATTCTGAAACACTCTAATAAGACTGCTACGGAATTCTAAAAAGATAAATCTTTACCATATAAATTTATTATAAATAAAATTTTCAAAGAATTAAATGAAACACGATTCATTTTTAATTCCTAATTTTTATACATTTATAGTTACTTCGATCCACATACAACATAGGTCTAAAGCCAAGCGCAACTACTGTTTGGCAGTGATTTCAGAATGGCTGAAAATTTGAATGTCTGTTATCAAGTTCTAATAACTTTTTACTATGCGATAATTTTCATAGCCCTGACTTTTAGAGTGCTAGGAAAATACTTACATTAAATAAAACATATCTTTTTAATTTACCTCTGTTAAGTGTATATCCCGGAATTATTTACTTTCATTACCGAAATTAGGTTTAAAGTCAAATTTTATCACGAAATTAGAGAAAAACTCGGAGGATAAAAAAGAACTTTTCACTGTGGAAATATTTGTATTTGTTTTAATAATCAACCACAATAATAGGAGAGCTTAAGATGGTATTTATGTATTAACTCGAGCGCGTCAGATTAACATATGAGGGATTCATTGGACCTTCCTGAGTATCTCCACCCAATATTAGCCCAAAATATGGGAGGACGCACGTAGGGCAGATGATTATTAGATTATAATAAATTGCGATAGATCAATTAACTCGAGCAGGTCAGATTAAGATATGGTGAGTTAATTATATGCTAAAAAAATCTACATATCAATAATCTGATGATTTAAGCGTGTCGCAAGGAATTGGGAGGTTTGCAAAGTTGCGTTGCATGTAGTAACTAAAGTGCGATCAAAATTTTTTCAGATTATGAAATGTACCTTTTTTAGCTTGTAATTAACCCACCATAACTTAATCTGACGCGCTCGAGTTAATTCACCTATCACAATTTCTTTTTTACTACGCGCGTCCCCCCATATTTAGGGCTAATATTTGGTGGAGGTACCAAGGAAGGTCCAATGAATCTCTCATATGTTAATCTGTCACTACACAAATTCCCTCTTGAGTTCCACTATTACAAAGTACGTTATGACTAAACATCCCGTCCAAACTTTTTAGGTTGCCAACCGACGAATATCCTGCTTTAGTTAGTGTCATGTCGGAAGAAATTACTTTTGAATTTTTATTCACTCAATGAATATTCATCAATTTTAGGCTTTCCTCACAATTAAAGATTTTTCAGAATCCCTGAAAAAAAGACCCCAGTTATAAGAAGAGATAAAATTGTTCGACAAGACTTTGGAAATAGCTACTATCTAATTTCCAACCATTCCGAAATTTGCTGAAAAATACCACGCCTGGCCTTAGATGTATCATATAAGATAATTAAAATCATTTTGATTTGTTATCAAAATTCAAATTAATATTATTATACAAAATGCATAACCAAATATGACTGAAATCAAATAATAAGTGTTATGATTCGTAGTTCATAACATATGTGATATATAACTACATATAGTCATAATTATTTTTCATTTACTTACTTTAAAAAGTGAATTCAATCATAATAAAAAAAAACTGCTTTAATTAAAAGTAACAAAGTCATGGCGGTTGTCTATCATTGGCTTCACGATATGTATTTATATGGTCAAAATAATCAATTCATCCGTTCTTTTTCAATTAAAGTGCGTTAGTTATCCATAATTGAGGAGACATATTTTTTAAAACAATCAAATCAATCAAGAAGCGCCGCAATCCTTCTTAAGTTTGTTACATCGCTACATCTATCCAGACATAAAATAGATTGATTTCGTGTCTTTTGAAACGTGCCTCCATATCGATATTATCAATACATGTCTTAAACTCTTCTTATTAGTCTAGTAACCCTATATTTTCGTTAACCAATTTTCTAGTTTAACATTGTCGATCCTTCTAGTTTCCTTATTGTGTTTGAACATAAAACCCATTCCGAAGGTATACGATCTGCACACGAAACTGAAAAAAGCTAACTGGGATATACTGTTTCTTTTTTAATTCCTTTGCCATTTTCTTTCATAGTTAGTTCTAAATACAACTCCACGTTACTGAAGAAAGGTCGTATAAACCTTTGATATCAATAAAGTAAACAGATAACAGTAAATAAAGAATTAGTAGATAAATAAGTTAAATCGAATAAGTATACTCAGTGTCATCCAGATAATAAGATGTCAGTTTTTTATCAACTAAAAAGTATAAAATAATTTTTTTTATAAATTCAAAAAAAAAAAATTGTATGATGATTGAAAATAAGGTACAAATAATTTCAACCCTAAATTTAATATTGCCTTGGTGCTCGTACTACCATAAACGACTACTTATTAACATTATGGCATGTTATCGGCGCTTCCACCATCAAAGATTTTTTAGTTAATCGTTAATCCTGAAGATCATGATCGAGATAATCGGACAAACAGGATAATCGGATTAAACTATTGTGTTGTCATCAGTCCTTGATAAGTGTGCAAAGTTTTAATTCAATCCGACGTTTTGAAGTGGGTAGAAAACACGTTCAAGGAGCTTAAAGCGTGGTGATAAAATAACTTACACTTTCTTTACTTTCTTCCTAATAGATAGACTAGTACTACAGGTAAGTTTTACTAAAACTGTGACAATTCTTCACGTTTTTGTGGATCAGGCTCTTGTTTTAGAGAAATCGTAGGAATATCGTACAATTTACTAAATTCATGAAAAATTACCGATTTCGATTTGCCAATCACAAATACATCATAAACTCTATTCTTCTAAATAATAAAGCTCTTTTTCTGAATAATTAAAGCAAAAGGACAAGTACCTAATGTAAAATCCCAATCTACAAACATGGCATAATATTAAAGAGAAATTAATTTGTGTAATAATAATCGGAAAGACTTATTTTTTCATACACAATCAATCAATAAAAACAATTATTCATCAATATATATCTGATAAATTAGTATTATGAATTCGAAACATAAACAAATCCTTTTATAGGTAAATAATTTAATCAGTAATAATTAATATTAGATAAATATTTTTTTACCAAACCTCAACAATACCAAGAAGTTGACATTTGATACACTCGTATTACTGTGTGTTGCAGACACGTGACAAGAAAAAAAATCACGCAAGAATGATTCAGTAGGATAAAAAGCAAATAAAAGCGTAATAGAAGATGAAACTAGCCACTGGACGATTGTTATAAATCGATGAATATATCATATATGAATCTGATGCTACATTAGGCGTTGTTTATGACTGCGTACATACTAAAAAAACTTAATATAATTTTAAAAAGTACACCGCCAAATTTCAGATATGATAATTTATTCTGGCCTTGACGATAGGGCTAATATTATTGAGATATCGACATTTGTGTAGTGTTAATTTTTAAGTAATAGTGCAAAAAATTTGCGAAAAATAAGAACGAAAAGAAGCAAAGGCATTATTGTGAAGAGTCTGTTTATCTTTGTATCTCTAAATCTCTTTGCATCATTGTACCTCCCAAATAAACAGCAAAAATAATTTAAGGCGGTATTTTGGTCCAGAAGCCAAAATTTTAGGCATTTCTCAAACTATGATAAAAAAAAATTAAAAACATTTTATAGCCATTCTTTCATATAATGTTTTATTGACCTTTCAATAATATTTAAAAAAATTTCCCCCTTCAGAAATCCATCAGAGCCGATAGAGAGATTTATAAAGAAGATTCCCACCAAATTTCAAAGGAATCGGTCGAGTAGAATTTGAGATATCATGTCAACCACCTTGAAAAAAGTAGTTTTGAAAAAAAAGTTTTTTAAGTTTGAGAAACATTTTCGGCAGCGTAACTAGGAGAATAATATTTTATATTCGATTTGGATTAAAAATTGGGCCTTTTTCTATTGGTGTTTCTAGAAAAAACCGGTTCTCAAGTCGTCCGGCAACATCTGTCGTTTATTATGTGATTCACAAAATTCGCATCTCTGAAAATAATTCTAACTTTGAAAAATCCGTACATATATTCTTAAGGATCTAAACTTGGAAATTAGATTTTTTCAAATTTCTAGACCAGAATACCGCTTTAAAGCTAAAGTATTGAATTTCTATTGAGTATCTGTTTTTCAAAAGAATGAAAGTTCGTTTCAAACCAAAAAGTTTCTCTTGTCTTGACAAAAAACCAACTATTTCATGCAGTTCGAAGACAAAATAAAATCGTTCCTTTTTGTATTCTAGTGTATGCAAGGTCTAACTTGTAATCTATCGAGTATCAGAATATTTTATAGCTGTTACATTCACTAGCGAATGCATACGAACTAGTTTAATCGTACTTCGTATTTTATTTAAGTCATTATTTCTTAAATACCTTCACTAGCACAACTTAATCAGTGAATGTAGAACTGATAAACATAACATTCATTACTTTGTTGCTTTATTAACTACTTTTCAGTGCAGCTATTTGAAGCCAAACAGTGTGCGCGCTAAAATATTTTGCAAAAATGGCCGATGGAACGCAATTTTATGAAATACTTAAAATTGATCGTGATTCATCGAATTTTAATTCTGTATCAATGAATAGAAATAAATATAATGAAATCATAAAGAAAGTAAAATTTTTAAAAGAAAATAAAAGTAAAAAGGGTAACGATTATAAATTTTTAAAACGTTATGATATCATAGAAATTGATGGTGAACTTAAATTAATTAATCCATCAACCAAGAATGGTCCTTCGGATTCTATCAAATATTTTGTCTATGATGAACAGTTATTTGATATATTGCAAAAAGTTCATTTATCAAATGGACATGCAGGTCGCGATCGTATGATGAAAGTATTAAAAAGTCAATATCAAAATGTTACATACAGGGATGTGCAATTATTTTTAAGTTTATGCGAGACTTGTATACAAAAACAAAAGAACAGTCAAAAGAAAGGACTTATTGTTGAACCAATGATATTTCAGGATTTAATATCTGGAGTTCATTTAGTAGCGGATGATAGTACGCCAGAGCAATGTCAGGAATTACAAACAAAAATAAATGAGGTATGTTTAGTGTAACAAAAACTAATCTTAATCTAAGTTTGTCACTAACGACTTCGAGCTTTACTCTCCCTTAACTGAAAAAGAAAGGAAAGAAGTTCTTAGAATAGCCTGAGAATTATTTAAAAAGGGAGATATAAAGCTATGGATAGTTTCATATTCCCAATATTTAGAGACTACTAGTAGAAGCTCTTCCGGAAACTAACGACGGTTATTTCTACTTGATTTTTTACACACAAGCTTACCATTTAACTTGAAAATCGATCTTCTACTTGATTTTTTACTATCAATAGCCAACCAAACCGCTTTCCATTGTTCCAATTATTGCATATAGAATTACAATCATCAATTTTCACAAGTCACCAAGTTAAAGGACTTCATATGATACGAACAACATTATCTCATTGTATTTGGCTTGCTAAAAGTCACAGTTTGCTTTGGTCTAGCTTCCTTGTATTGTGCAAACCATAGTAAACCATAATTAACAGTTGTAACGATTTCCATCTAAGGTTTTTTTTTTAAGGATAAGAAGGAAATACTTTCTAATTTTTACAAAAACCATATTTCTTTGTCATAGATTAAAATCCCACTGTTTAAGCAATTAATAATAAAGAATAATAATTAAAAGTATTTAGTAATATATTTATCATTTATCAGACGAAGATCTGATCATTGTGTTATGAATACATAAAATTTACTGGTAATTCTGCTCTCACCTACTGCTTTGAGTTTTGTTTTTAAATGTACTGCATGATACAGGAAGTACATGAAAGAGTATGTTAACTTCCTAACCTTGCTAAAATTGTGATTACAATAGAGGCCAAAAAACAGGCTCAATAGCTTCCTTATTGGCGATAGGGGATATGATCATAAGCTGGAGTGAACTTAAAATTGAAGCTCTAGATTTTCACTGAGAAATCAAGTTTTCCTTACGGATTTTAATGAGACTTAAAGTCTTAATAGTAAAGTAAAATAGTTTATTATACAATGGACCCATGGTATTCGGGCAAACGTTTTGCAGGGCAGTGTTGGACTATCGAATTTGCTGGATTACTGCTGAAGACCCCTCCCCCATAATCCGGAATTCTATACAAAAGAGTACCTTTTAATCCAATCCAATTCACAAATCCAATGATAGATTCTATACGTTATATTCTAAGTAAAGATTATACTTCAATACAAAAACAATAGTCGAATTACAGGGGGCGAAGGATTAGCCAGGGGGCGGATTACCGGTGGTCCACTTTAATATATTTCATCATATTAATGATGTAATATTGTAAGTTTGGCAGAATAAAGAACAAAGATCGGCGTTATTCCGCAAATAGAAGTTCATTCTGTCTCGACAACTTATTAAAATAGATAATTATTATCTTTACGACTAAAAGCATACAAACTTGTTCGAAAGAATAAAGGAGCCCAAGGCAAGATGAATAAATTGATAAGCTCCACTGAGCCGACAATGGGATCATCCGTATAGGTACTGAACTTTACTTATCTCCTTTTACTCCCAAAGAACTTCGGTCATGCGAGAGTAAAGTAAAATAATTGAAATTCAATGTATAGATAGCATAATCATCGAATCAATCATACTTAAAATTTACACTAACCAACTTACTGGTAAAACTGGTCTTACTGTTTGCAAGGACAATTACAATTTATCGAGTCAAAAAAAATGTAATCTTCTGACTCGACAAATTCTACAGAATGTTGCATTCTGTTTTGGCGACTCACAATAAGAAAGAGTTGAATTTGGAATATACGTATACTTTATTACTTTTTACATAAAAGATTAAAAATTTTAATCGTTTTTATGTAATTTGTTTTTGTTTTAAATACCTGATTCAGCCCCGGTCTCTCGCACTTCCAAATTTTATTGCGGATTTGTCTTGATTGATAAAGAGAGGTACCTAAATATATATAATTAGTGGAAATGAGCAAAACTAAATTTTTCCTTCTCGAATCACTCTGTATTCAACTTACTAGAGAAAGTATTTTTTTAATAAATAAAAAAGTGCAATTTTATAAATTCAAAAACAAAATAAATACATTTAGATAAAAATGTGCAATGTGTCTAGCATGGTCTAGCCTTTTTCATGTTTAAATAATTACCTAGTTTTATAGAAAAATAATCATTTTTATTTCTTTTTTTCTTTACAAAACCATCTTTAGTATTTTTTTATTAATTTGTAATTGATACCTTGTAAGCCGCAACATTCTATCATCAGTAAGTCAGAAGATCGTGTTTATGAAGAAAAAAATTTATTTCAAACCTATATTTATGTCTTTATCAAACTTTCATTTTATTTCAGTTTTAATGTTTTTTTTTCTGTTTAATATGAGTAATTGAACTTGATACTATATTTTACGTGATCTTGAATAATCACGGCAATATTTTTAAAGAGCCATTTTTAGTGAATCGATAATTTAAATTCGTGGTCGATATGTGACCTACGTTACGTATTTTTGACTTAAGATCCAAATATTACATTTTGATCTAGATAATCTTTTTTCCTCTCTCGATTTTCTTGAAATATTTAAGGAGTAAATTTAATTCCAATAAAATTATTATGTTTACTCCTGGATCTTAGCCACCTACAGGGATGTACGAGCAATTCCCGTACTAGGGGCCTGTTAGCCCGTACGGTATGTGACTGAACTGCATAAAAAGTCGAAAAAGTGAGAAGTCATGTTGATATTGAAGAAGTGTAAATATCAAAATATCAAAAATCCACTGAAAATTCCTCTAAAAATAATAAAAAATGACTGCTATTTTTGACTCCTTAGATTTTAGGAGAAAATTTTTTTACCTTGTCCGCCTTTTGTAACTTTGTGCCCGTACTAATAGTTAGATCTGGCCTGTTCAAGAGTCATCTCACGATTTCTTGTAACTCGAGTCAATACTCTATCTCTGACCCACCAGATATCTAACGTAATTTCGCCTTACCCTTTTTCGACTTGCCTTTGGTCTAGTAAAATTTCTATTTGGAATTTTATGACAAATATTTCGGCATTGTGAATTTGACTTATAGAAAATTTTAATTAATAACTATTTATAAAATTAATTTAGTCATTAATTTTTGCCTATAAATTCCTAATATAAAAAAATGAAATTGTACTGAATTGTCAATGAATTCTATGAAATTCTCTTAAAATGGTTTTAGAAAATAAAATAAATCTATGACCATTTATAGTTAAAATAAAATGAAATTTATTTTATATACTTAAATGATGAATAGGATAATAATGATATTGGAAACACTACACTGGTTATGACTAAAAATAAAAAAAATATATTTATTTAAAAATTATAAATGACAACAAATCAGCCTTCATTAAAAGGACAACCTATTATACTAATACATTTTGTGATTTAACCATAATATTTTTTGCAGTATACATACTGCTGTGATTTTAAAGGTTATTTATATTTAAATAAAATATAGGTATATATAGAATATTATATAATTCAATTTTTTAAAGGTGAATTAGGGGAAAGTGGTCTATAATGATCCCTCAGGGTAAAATGATCCCTCGTTGTTTTAAGTAAATCATTAAAGCCATCTAGTATATTTATCGATGGTTTCCGCGCGATCAAATTAATCGTTCAACAAAGACTTATGGTGATGTATAATAAGCTAATTTGTGTTTCGTAGCAAATATATTAATTTTACTGCTTATGATTTATGGTAAGACAAATTTCAACGTAAAATATCTTTTTTTGTATTAGTGTTTACCGGCTGGCTGTTTTTACTCTTGGCTTTTGTTGACTTTTAATAATATTATAACACATTTTGATAGGCGTATAATAAATTTTAAGGTCAGTTTTTATGAAGAAATTCAAATATGTCGTTACGGGTAAAATGATCTCTTTTATATAGGCTAAAATGATCCCTATTTTGTGTGTAACATTATAATAGATAAAATGATCACTCATCATGTAACGGGTCTTGAATGTGTTGATTTAGATTAATTTTCCAGTGTTTTCATACTAATCGTTGATGCAATGTAAAAGAACAGTTAATGTTTTATGTGAACTCTTTGATAAAAATGCAATGGAATCATTTTACTCACCAATCTTACAAGGTCGGTCGAAATCATCCCTTTTGAGAAATATTGAATAGTTCTAAAAATTTGATCAATTTAAAAGAAATTTACATACCAATATTGTAACATTTGAATAAAAAATTCTAAAATATTTCGACGTTGTACATATGTTGAATAGTTTGGTTTAAAATGACATTTTTTTCTTTGGGTGATCATTTTAGACCACCTTCCCCTACATACATATTTTTAGGTATTATTTATTTATTTTTACACTTACTAAAATGGTATTTGCTAATTAATTATCATTATATTCATTATTTAATTTGAAATAATTTTTTTAGTTCCGTAAATTATTTTAATTTACTATCGTTATTGTTAATATGAATAACATGCGGTTGGCCTAGGCCGTATGGTCTTGTACAAAATCGTTCACCGTCCGCAGGCGTTATTTATTTAATTGCACTATTGACTATTTATTCGGTTTTTGGAAGGAAGCATAATTAAGAACATGTCAAAATCATTTTTCAAAACTTTAATAGAATCAATCATCAAGATTACCAATAAATATATTTAACATACTAGGCGTCGATTGATAGGATATGAAACATGTGAATTACAAATAATACACACACATATATATATCCGACGATATGTCGACGCCACATTTTCCACATACTACACATAGAATATGACGTCATTACGTCGTGGCTGCCCTACTCACAAAATGTCAGTGAACTTGATGGTGGTTACTACGTTCATATACAAGCACATTACACACATACACACAAATACATACATTCATAGCATTCTGCAGTAGGCATCGTATTATGTTATGTATTCTCAATGATACAACACTACCGCCTGTTCGATTTTAACAGGTGATTCATAAAACATCCCCTAATACTCCAGACAACATCCATAAGATTCGTATACAAGTCAAATTTTAATCGGGAAATCCAAATGGGAGATTCTATTGTAAAAAATTGATAACCTACGGTCCCCTCAGTCAAATATGACTTGCATACATAGAGATAAGACGATAAAGCTGTATAGACATAGGAAACGCAATAAGTGAATGCTTGGCCTCAGTGAGAGTGGTAGAAAAAGATAGAAATTGTAGAAGATATTCAATTCAATTTAATTCAATTTATTCATTCTTTTTTTAAACAATACAGAACATTGTACAGAACATGTCATTAAAAGGGATAGGGAAAAAGAAAGGAAGGGGAAGGTATGCAGCTATGACTGACTTTGTTAGGAACTCTCCCGGTATTAACTTCGTGCAAACCTAATGGAAAACCATAGAAATCCACAGGTAGGATAGCCGGCATCTGATACTAAAAGATCAAATGCCTCCCGAGTATCACTCATAGTATGATTCGGTTAAGGATTTGGAATACAGGTGGTACTTAGATAGCTTTACGCACCTACTATATCGGTCTCTCTAGAGCTATACGCGCCTACATTATTTGTCTATCTTTGAGTTTGTAGCTCTATGGTATTATCTCTATAATTGCTTACGATCTTTTTGATTCTCATAGGAATTTTCTGATAATGTTTATCGTAAGAGGCAAATAAAATTTATCTCCCTTCTCTGATTTCAAAGTAGTTATTTTTAGGATTCTTAAAAACTTTTATGGTCATATGGAAATTATGACATGTATCTGTATTATAAAACTATAGTAAAATTTATTTTCTATAACTTTGCTTATTATGGATATATAAATTTTAGCCATGAAATTCCAAAACTTGTGTTTCTTCCTCCCTCTAAAACTAGTCCCAAACGATCTTTTTTTTAATTTAAAAACATATTATATACAGACCTTAATTTCATTTTATTCTGATTGAATTTTTTGGTGACTAAGGTATATAAAAATATATAGGATCTTGCGATTTATTTACAATAAACTTCGTAGTTTAATAAATATTGGAAACTCTATTAAATTTTTTATAATATCACAAAGTAACAAATCTGCCAGAAAGGTATATTTTTCCCAAAATGTGCAATTGTTTAAGGCGGTGAAATATTATGTTGATAGATATTTGCGTAAAAATCGTATTACTTGCTTGCATAAAAGAAAAACTAATTTTGTCTAAATTCATTTGTAGCGTAAACACGCTGTATAAAAGTTTTGTAAGTTTTATAGGTATTACGTAAAAATGTACTTATTTCACAATAAAATAGCAGTAACGTCTAGACTGTACGTCGTCGCGTTGTTCATATTATTGAAATTTAATTTGAACAGAAAGAGAAAAAGAATTCATCTTTAGCTTCATACATTCATAATACACTTCGGTTCTTTGCAAACAACGAGCCCGTAACTAGGAATATCAAAAGAGGAGAAGAATGTCTAGAAAAATGGGTATCTAAAACCCAAGCGCATGCACAATTTTTTTACTAACAACTTCAACTTTTTACACTAAAATCAGAATAGTAAATAGCTTAGAAAAGTTGATACGACTTAAAAATTTATAAATCTGAATTCCCAACACCCTTGAGTCGTTATCGATTTACTCATTTTTGTAGGAGTGAGAACACAGCAATAGTTTAATAACAAGAAAATAGAGGAACTATCGGATATACTAGAGCAGATAGGAAACTGCATAAGAACAAGAGGCGTTGAGGCAATAGTTGTTGGAGATTTTAATGCAAAATCCCCACAATGGGGAATGATGGCGAACGATGCAAGAGGACAACTGGTTTCAGAATGGATAGCTGAACACGACCTAATCGTCAAAAATGTAGGGAAAAAACCGACTTTCCAAAGAAATGGCTACGGCTCGATACTTGATTTGACTCTAGCAACGACAGGAATTGGAAGAAAAATCACTCACTGGGAAGTAAGTGACATTGAATCTCTGAGTGACCATAATTATATCATTTTTGAAGTGAGGGAAGACATAAAGAACCATCATGTGAAAAAAATAGTAAGAGGTTGGAATACCAAGAAAATGGACGAGGACAAAAAATCCCAAGCCATTCAAGATTTTGTAAAATATTCCACAATCACACAACCGGCTAAAGAACTATCGGGCACGTTATCCAAAATATGCGATGCATGCATGCCAAAGAAAGGACTGACAAAGACGCGACAGCCCATGTATTGGTGGAACAACGAAATTGCAGAACTCCGCAAGAAATGCATCCGGAAACGAAGACAGCTTACGAGGGTTGCTAAAAAACACGATACTGCACTTAAAACAGTCCTGCAGGAAGAGTACGCCCTTTACAAAAAACGACTACGCAACTGCATCAAAACATCGAAAAAGAAAATCTGGGAAAGTGTACTTGACGACATTAATAGGGACGTCTGGGGTAAGGGATACGTCATTGTGAAGAAAAGACTCGTTGGGAACCCACCTAAATCCCAACTGACTATGAAAGCCACGGAGAATGTTGTACGATATCTTTTTCCGATACATGAACCCGTAAACTTTACTACCATTAAAGGATCCGATTTCAGAAACTTCACGGAAGAAGAACTAGAAGTGGCAGCAAGTAAGATAAAAAAAAACAAAGCTCCTGGTCCAGGTAACATACCACCTGAAATAATAAAAGAAGTAGCGCAAACTAAGCCGAAATATATTCTTGAAATATACAACGCGTTGGCAAAAAGATCAGAGTTTCCAAAGGAATGGAAAAGAGCCAAGCTTGTTTTATTGAAAAAGGGGGATAAGCCAGTTGAAAACCCTAGTTCATATAGACCTATATGCCTCCTCGATGTCGAAGGTAAACTGTACGAACACTTAATTCTCATAAGGCTCAAAAGGGAATTGGACCGTACCGGAAGCCTAGCAGACAACCAGTTCGGCTTCAGAGAGGGTAGACAGACAGTTGATGCTATTCGAAAAGTTATAGAAACAGCACAAAAAGCAGCTGCCTTCTCCAAGACATTTCGGCGCCTCTGTGCGGTTATCTCACTCGATGTTAAAAATGCCTTTAACAGTGCTTCGTGGCAGATCATTCTTAATGAGCTAAGGGTGAGGAAAATTGATGAAAGCCTTATCAGTTTAATAGCGTCGTATCTGTCGGAACGGGAAATAATACTAGAAGCAGAAGGAAAGGTCACAAAGAAGGAAGTCAGTAGTGGTGTACCACAAGGGTCTATACTAGGCCCAACCTTGTGGAATATCCAATACGACAGCCTACTGAAAATGAAACTTCCTATAGGAGTGGAGCTAGTGGGTTTCGCTGACGATATAGCTATGACTGTGGTAGCAACCAACGAGGAAACTCTAATGAATCACGGAAATACTGCCGTTCAAAGAGTGGTCCAATGGATGGAGAAGAGGAAACTGACAATAGCACCAGAGAAAACCGAAGCAGTTCTCTTAACAACTAAAAGAAACGTTGGTCTCATTGAGTTTGAGGTTCAAGGGGTCTCAATCCGTCCAGGCAAGGTTTTAAAGCAGTTAGGTGTTTGGTTGGACACCAAACTTAATTTTGGAGTGCACCTAGACAAGACTATACAGAAAGCCGAGAGAACCATGTCAGCATTATCGAGCCTCATGCCCAATTTGGGAGGACCCAGAGCCTCCAAAAGACGAATATTGTCCAGCGTAATTCATTCTCAATTACTTTACGCAGCTCCTGCCTGGCAACAAGCGATGAAGAAACAACACCTGCTGAGAAAGATGGTGAGACTGCAAAAGATCATTTGCATCAGAGTGTGCAGCGGATACCGGACAATTTCAGCTGAAGGTGCTGGTGTTATATCAGGCATACCCCCGATAGACCTATTAGTGGATGAAAGACTTCAACTCTATGAAGGTCGGCCTACTGAAGAAGTCAAAGTTAGCACAATGGAAAAATGGCAGAAAAGGTGGGAATCTGGGATCCATGGTCGCTGGACATGGAATTTAATTCCAAATATCAAAAACTGGATCGAAAGACCACACGGAGAGGTGGACTACTTTTTGACTCAAGCCCTGTCCGGTCATGGTTGCTTCAAAAAGTTTCTGTTTGACCGAAAAAGATCCGAAACCGATAAATGCCCTTACTGCAATCAGATAGATGACGCGGAACATACACTCTTTTTCTGCCCTAGATGGGAAGCAGCCAGAGAAATATTCCAGAGGAAAACAGGGGAGACTTTCACCTCGCAATCCATGATGAAAAGCTTGCTACTGTCACGAGACGAATGGATAAAGGCCTATGAAGTAGTGCGTGTCATTATAGAGACGAAAGAAAAAGAAGGCAGAGAGAAAACCTGATGTAATTTTAAAGACAGTACTCGCATTGAAGTAATGCTAACGCGGTTCCAATGCGAACTACTAGATTGAGGAGGGGTTTTAGTCGGTAGGAATCTCGACACTATCCACGAGGATGTCTTATGCAAGATTTCCCCTCCTCCTTACAAAAAAAAAAAAAAAAAAAAAAAAAAAAAAAAAAAAAAAAGCTGGAGAATCTCTGTGGATCGCTTAATAACAACAGCTTAACAGACAGATGTTTTGTGATTACTCACCATGTAACTAAACAGTGGGACTACTTTGAATGTTTCCTTGGTTGGGTTTTTTTGGATGATTCACCAAGTAAATAGCCTTATTATCAGTCATAGTCAGCCAGGTAGTTACCTCCTGTGTGACTTCATCTTAATTTAAACGAAATGAATAAATTTATATTGAATTTCGGAAGGAGATTGAAACCTCCCAAGTGTACGTCTAAGCTAAAGCATGATGATGATAATAATAATATACATTCTACCAGTAGATTATCCTAGAATTATACACATCTCCACACCATGTCAACTTCTAGTAAGTCATATCGTATTCATCTCGTGTATTGATCAAAACGATATTTTACTTAATAAAGGTGTATTATAAACCTATTCGATCAAATGTTGTACAACAGGGAATTATATTTTTAGATTAATCTAAATATTATTATTACAACTAATTATTAGATTGAATCTCTTGAGAATGAACGCAAGTTCGCAAAATTTTTAGATCAAATAAAAAAACTTGTAGTCATACATATGAACAAATTATTTTTTATTATTTTAATTATTTATTATAATATAGTATGTACTACCAAAAACCTAATATAAATTCAATTAATTATTAATTGTGACAATCTTCTCAAAAAGGTTATTGCATTTCAACAGCAATCTATTTAACAGAAATTATTTATTTTTGAAAATAAGCAAAAACAAGTGAAAACATACAATTGACTGAGTTAATTGTTGAAATACCATTTATAGAGGCAATCGTTTGTTTTTTGATGTCACGTAAGTAAAGAAATATATCCACTCTAAGATAGCCACACATTCATTACTGATATTCCCATATAATACATATACCATACAATTTGTATCTAATTTGCGTCCTCGAGGGTAAAAAATGATGTTCACAAAAAAATGTTTCAAACAAAAGTTGTTAATTTTTTTATAAGGAACATATTTTATCTTTTGTTCTATCGATATTATTACGACCTGTGCACGCTATAAAAATTTCAGCATGATATCTCTTTTCGTTTTTGAGTTATCGTGTCCACAGACAGACGGACAGACTGACGGACAGCCGGAAATGGCCTAATTAGGTGATTATATGAACACCTTAAAATTTTGTTTGTAGCATCAATATTTTTAAACTTTACAAACTTGGGACTAAACTTAATATACTATGATATATTTCATATATACATGGTATAATATTTGGTTTCAATAATATTGGCGATAGAAATCGATAGAATTTTAATTCGAACAAAACTAGCGTAAAATAAAAAAAAAGGCAAGGAAAGTTATAAGCCTTGCTTACTATTCCATTTGAGTCCCTAATTTTAGAATGAATGGGTTGCCTCTTTTACGCAAATCAATTCTAGCTTATCGGATAATTCTTCTGACTCATCATCTCTCAGGTTTCCAAACATGGTTACCAATGATTAAATATGCAGAATCAACGATAATCTGATATTTATTATGAAAAAGTTTTCGTATTGATTGTCTAAAAAATGTTTCATATTTATTAAATGTAAGTTTTGTGAAACCAAATTTTAGTTTAATTTGAAAGTAGACAAGTTTTTAACGAATTATCGAAATACATATACATTTATAACTTTAAACAAAAAAATTTATATAAATGACAAGTATAGAGTAATTTTTTGTTGATACCATATCACTAGAAAATCAAATATTAAACTGAACCGCGTATTTTAAATGGATCGTCAAATCCTAAGAATAAACACACATTATTACAGCAGAAAAGCAGTAAGTAAAAATTTAATAATAACTTTTTGGAAAAGTGTTTTTAAGATTGGTTCTTATCATTCTTCCGAAACGGTCCAATTATTGTAGATGGATCAAATTTTCGGTTAATTTTCGAAGCAGACATTAGTTTAGAGGCCAGTTAAAGACGAAGACATTATTTTAGAGGCCAATTTCTTGTACGGTCTTGTACAATTTTCTTAATACTGATTTTCCATAAAATTCGATACATTTTTCACTTTTCTGCTGTTATATGATTTCGCTCCAAACATACTAAAATAATTTCAGTAAAATATTTCAAGTATAATTTCTATTTGTTACAGTCAGGAAATACAGAAGATTTTATTACAGTAAAAGAAGAATGCATTAGTTCAACAACATCTACAATGAGTCAGACTGAAATATCATATGGAAGGAATTCAAAATTGTCCCTACGAGAAATTTTAACAAATGATAATGAATTTGATGCATTTGGTCGAAATGTTTCACTTCAATTACAACAAATGCCACTAGCAGCTGCATTAGAAACACAAGAATTGATTCAACGAATTATTCGACAAAAACGTGTATCCATATTAACAAATACTCAAGCTATAACAAATATGAGTGACTGTGGCGAAAATTAAAGTTTTAATAAAATTATATTATTTTGTGTTTTAAAGTTTTTTAGTTGTTGCTTTTCTTACCTTCTTTGGTATTATCCTAATAGTGTTTTCCCTTTTTAGTCATGTTAATCCCCTTTTTACCCGACTGCGCGACGCAAAGGATTAAAAATGTATGTATCTGTGCTCCTTTCAGGTACACTAGAGTAATAATTAAAATTCAATATGGCGACCACCAGACACCATATTGTGAAAAAGAAAAAAAATCGAAAGTTGATTAACTATATGTTAAGTGGAGTATCATAGAATAGCTATAAAATAGGCAAATCGACCGAAAATGAAAGTCGAAGAACTATATTAAGTGGGATATCATTGAATAGGTATTTTAAAATCCCAACAAAAAAGGGCAAAATAAAAAATAATTTAACAAATCAAAAAAAACGACTGCATTAAATTTAAACTGAAAGAAAAAAACAAGACCAGCTGTTTACATAGCGACTTTATCAGTCGGGACCCATTAAAATCTAGACCGGCTTAAATCTTCCCAATAATGGGTCCCGGCTGTTAAACTCGCTATGGAAAATATCAAATACAAATTGGAAATTAACAAAGGAATTAACAAAAACGCAGAAATTAAGAGTAAATATTTCTATAGTGTTTCTTTAGAAATTTTTAAGCACTAAATTTTGAATTTTGAAGAGGGCTGATTATGTGCAAGTTCAACCCTGATCTATGACGTTGTGTCATATAAACCAGAATTATGTAACCAGAGCTTACTGCCACTGTTTTTATTGTGTTAATTTTGACTGTCCAAAATTTTTGTGTTCTTTGAGCTAAACATTTCATATTTAAATTAAATGTAAGTTTTCGTTAATTTTCAATTTTATTTTAATTAAATGATTTATTTTCATTTTAAAAATATTGCCCATTTCAAAAATTAAATCATTTTTTTCCCAACAGAAATTTATTAACTGACATGTACATACAACAATAATGCAGACTCTTAATTCGAAATATGGAAAACATACATCTAGCTCGCATCTTATATGAACTTTCGGAAACACGATTTCCTTTCCACGGACAGGAAGAAAAAATTTTTCAAAATGAAAAGATTTCTGAAGGAAAAATTTTTGCCTTTATTCTCCATTTGCAGTCGTATTAACTATTTTTAGACTAAAGTTCCAATTTGTAAAAGAATTGCTTATGATGTCAACAAATTTTCGTAAATTAGAAATCTGAAGTGATAAAGTTTTTGGAAAATGTTTTCTTTAAAGCTCCTCACTGTGTTTGTAATTCAAAATTTGCTGTCTTTTACCTATTTACCCCTATTTTTTTTTTTTCAAAAACTGGAGACACATTTGGAAAATCAGAGACTCCGGTCCATATCAGAGACTTGGCAGGCCTACTTTCAACCAAGCATGACCAACCCCCCCGCCGTGGCATTCTTAATGGCATCTAGTAGTTTATATTTTAACATAAAATAACTAATTTTAATTTTTAGTTAATTTATTTGTTTAATAATCTATTTGTTACGATTTCAGAAAAAAAAGAATGTTATATTACTGAATCAACAACACCAATGAATCGTCGAGACTCATTATCCACACTCCAAATGTCGTCAAATATCGACAATGAATTTGACGCATTTGGACGAAATGTATCATTACAATTACAACAAATGCCATTAGATCATGCATTGGAAACGCAAGAACTGATTCAACGAGTGTTACGACAAAAACGTTTACAAATTCAAAAATCTAAGTTATAATCATCATGTCCTTAATAATATTGTTAAACATCAGTCGAAATTTCTAAATAAAATCATTTTTTACACTTAAGAAATTTAATTTTATTATTTTTTCATTTCTTAAGAAAGTTGAAAAATTACAAAATGGTTTCGATGGTAAGTATTGGGTAAGTATAGGTAATTTTAAAAATAAACTATCAATTAGAAATTCAATTTGAGGGTTTATTGATTTTATTTCGATAAAAGTTTTGAGTTATGGTTATCAATAATGGCAATTACCGTTAAAAAATTTTAATCTCATGTAAAATTTAATAATAATAAACGAGTTGTGAAATAGTTTGTTGTTAATTTGCACAAGTTATTTATACGATAATTGAGTTGCTCGTATACGAATACGACATAAGTTGCCTCTCTGTGAACAATTTTTCATGAAACGAGATTATTAAAAAATATAGTTAAAAAGAAAAAAGTTAAACAGGCCTTTGTCCGGATGTCGATTTCATGTATCTTTCGTTCAAATTTGAAAATGTAAGATAATAGATAAGAATACTTGAAATAAAAAATCAAATTGATTGAAAAAATGAAAGATATGATCAATTAAATCTTTTTCTGTCGCAAGTTATGGCGTCACCACGTGCTATTTTCCTCTCTTTCTATTTGTACATTTAAATTCTTCATATTTTCGTAATTATTGTTGTTGTCCAAAAATTGATTTCACACGATGTTTTGACTCGATAACGAACATCGATTGAGGCTATAAAAATTTTTGACATAGACCTACAAATAACAGGCAGATCTTTTAAGATCTACTAATTCATAATATTGTGATAAGTAAAAAAATGAACGCAATCGTAATAGAAAACTAGACAAAGACGCAAAGATCTTAATCATGGTTTTGCACCTGTAGTCTTGGTTTTGCTTTATACGCCTACTGTTGACCTAGGTCTAACAGCAAGAGTCTTAATTTTTTACTTTAAGGTACTATCGGTAATAGATTTTCCATTCAGAATTTAATGAAACTTGACATAATTGTCCATTATTATATCATAATTAACCAGTTAAATTTTTAGGGGCCTTCAGAGAACTGAAAAAAAGATATTTTAAAGATATTTTTATATTGATCCTTATGGGAAATCACAGATTTTATTTTATTTCACAAAGCTGGACCTTCAGATTTTCAGTTCTCTGAAGGCCCCTAAAAATTTAACTGATTAATTATGATATAATAATGGACAACTATGCCATGTTTCATTCAATTCTGAATGCAAAGTCTATTACCGATAGTACTACCTTAATGCTAACTTACTGTTTCATTATTTAAACACTTCGAAAGATGATTTAGAATACATTTTCGTAGAGAGAGGTAATGAAGAGAAAATGTTTAAACTTTTTCGATATCAACACAAAACATTACTTTCAATGAAATTTTATAAGCAAGATTAGAATATTTTAGTAAAAATTTAGCAGACTGATTAAATTTTCCAAACGGAAGGCTTAGTTCTGTACGTATTAACCCACTTTTCATTCCATTTAATTACTGAATCAAATATTTTTATAATATTTTAAAGAAAATATATATAAAATTTTAATTGCGGCGTTTTTATTGATATTATATTTTATAAATAACATATTAATTTAATATCCAAGATTATAAAGATATTTATTTATTTATTTATGTTTTTTAACTTAATTATTACCATTTAATTAACAATATAATACACTTTAATTACATACATACATAAAAACAACATGAAATTATAATAAATTAACAAACCAACTATAGCCATTGTTTTTATTTATTTATTTTTTTTTTTACAAAAACTTGGTGTAAAGACTGTAATAAGAAGATCAAAGTGAAACAGACCATGTGAATTGTGTCACAATTAATAATAACAATATAATCATTGTAAAGACATACACACGTTTTTCATTTCTTTTTCCTTCTTGTTTATACTTTCCTTATCCGGTTTTGTTTCATTGATTTTATTTCAAAAAAAAAACAAACAGAAACAACAAAATCAAAACTGATTAAGTATTGATAGAGCCATTACTTGAGTAGCTGACTCTCTTTATTTAAACTATTTTTAACACTTCGGATCATACCTGTCTTGTTAAAAGACATAAAAAACATATAACAAAGTCAAAGTCTGCCCAGCTATGGATTAGAGAATAGAAAATTTTTGTAAAACAAATTTATTACGTTTATATTATAAAATAATTTTGCCTAAAAATGGTCAATTTTTTACTATGTCAATGCGTTTAATAAATTTATGGAAAATGACTTATAAAGAAAATTAGAAAAGCTGAAAATTTTAATTCTGGGATTTGAATAATTATTTTTGGATCGAAAATAGATGGGTTAAGTCTTAAATTATAAGAAATTTTAAGCATAAGATCCATGAAAATCATAAATTGACTCAAAATATTTTTTTTTCGTCATTAGTGCACTCGTTCGAAATAAATATACTCATCGTCACAAAATTTGCACGGTTTTTACCATTCTAATTGATAATACTATAACAGTACATATAGCTATATCACTAAAAATTGTAAAACCTGTGCAAATTTTGTGACTCAGAGATACATTTTGCGAACTTATCATTTTGATCCATTTTCAATATCAAGCTCATCACTTTTTATGAATCGCATAAAAATTTGTCTTTCCTCTCAATTTTTTTTGTCTCTCCCCTTGTATTTTTACTCTTCGTAAATCAACTAAGCCCCTTTTTCCTATAGATTTATATTTTTCTCTTTTTTCCTCTCCCCGAGGCCCTTAGGCAATAGCCTAGTCTGCTTAATGGTGTTAATCCGTCGCTGATTTCAGGTTCCTCAAGTTTTTATGGTACTTGCGAAAATCAGACCATGTAGAGAGTCCTAACTACATGGTGCAGATTTTTAGACCAATCCATACCTACAGTTTTGTAAAATAATAAAATATATAAAGATATAATTTTGTATACAAAAAAATAAATAATTTAGATTAATTCAATTAAAAAATAACTAAAAAGTATATAATTTTTTGAGGCCATCCATAGTAATTGATACATACTTTAGATATTATATCGTGCATAGATGATTTCAGAATTTGTTGCTAGAAATTTGTTTTTTTAATAGACTGTGCGTCTCAGTCACACAATCACATATGTTTTTTAATTATTTCTAATTACCATGTATTTAAAAAGTAAGTTATTATTCGTACAAACTAAGTCTACCCGCATCAACGACCAATATCAACCAATATTCTTAGGTTTTTTCCCATTTGATTCCATTGGGATTTCAAAAACATTACCTTAATTTTCAAGGCGATTCACTGCATAAAAAGATTGAAATGCATCAAATACGGAAATCAAATTAAAATTGACGTTGGAATTATGTATATTTATCGATAGATGGTTTCCACGCGATCAAATTAATCGTTCAATAAAGATTTATAGTGATGTATAAGCTAGTTAATTTTACTGCTTATGACTTATGGTAAGACACCTATTTCAACGTAAAATTTCTTTTTTTGTATTAGTTTTTGCCGGCTGGCTGTTTTTACTCTTGGCTTTTGTTGACTTGTAATGATATTAAAACAAATTTTCATAGGCGTATAATAAATTCTAAATACAAGTTCAAATATGTTACGGGTAAAATGATCCCCTTTATATAGGCTAAAATGATCCCTGTTTTGTGTGTAAAATTATTATAGATAAAATTATCCCCCATCATGTAACGGGTCTTGAATGTGTTGATTTAGATGAATTTACCAGTTATTTTTGTTTTCATATCAATCGTTGATGCAATGTAAAAGAACAGTTAATATTTTATGTGAACTGTTTGATAAAAAATGAAATGAGATCATTTTACCTACTATCTTTACAAAGTCGGTCAAAAAGATACCTTTTGAGAAATATTGAATAGTTCTAAAACTTTGAACAGATAAAAAGAAATTTACATATCAATATTGTAACAATTGAATAAAGAATTCGAAAATATTTCGACGTTGTACATATTTCGAATAGTTTGACTATTAATTACATTTTTTCTAAGGGGGGTCATTTGAGATCACCTCCCCCTATATAAGCGATACAATAATATCAGATATATTCCCGTCCATATTAACAAACAACTCAAATCTGAATATAGAACTAGGAAAACTAAAAAACTACCTTAGGTTATTAAAATTTTTGCCAAAAAAATGTTTAATATCAAGTTTTCAAGCTTAGAAAACGTATTTCTAGATAATATTACTTATAAATAAATTTATAGCAATTGTACCACCCTGTATTCGTACTTTTAAGATACATTGTATCTAATTCTATACATTTGTAATAATTTAAAGTCTCCTTATCATTGTTATAGTTTAATAAACATTACCATATATGGTTATTTTTATAACATTGTTACGGTACATACTTATCGTGTTAAATACAAATAATATTTATACATTACATTACATTACATATGGATAGGATATTATATTATTATGTATAGTATTTTAAATGTCTCTAGGCAAAAATCAAGGACCATTAATTAATTATATTTTATATTAATAGCTTTTTAAATAATAGAAAACAAATTTTTTAAATTATTTCATTTCAGTTTGATTGTGTAATTTATCGGCACACCTCAAACAAATCAAGTTTGTCAATAGGTGTGTCATACATATATAGGTATTATATCAGCAAATAATTAGTGGGATTCCTTCCTTAATTCTATGTAATTTTATTAGTTCATTAAAATTTGTTATGTTTATTTAAGCATAAATTTGAATAAACCAAAAACGCTCGATAAAAATAATTTTGGGAAAATTATACATTATGATGGAAATGTGGCAGAATCATTTCTGTTTAAAAAAAAGGAAAAGTGGCAGAATCATTTCTTTTAATAATTTTTATCAAAAATTAAATTTTTGGTCTTAAAGTATGTTTAAAATTTTCCATGTACATCATGCCACATAAATAGATATAAAGTTAAATATTATTAAAATAGGTAGGTAGGTGTTAGTTTATTAATAAAAACTTAGATAATAGACGATAGTTTTCAAACTTCCTCGCAAAAACCACAATTGCTTAAATATAATATAAACATCGATAAATATCGATAGAAACAACATTCTTAAGTACACATGCGCTTGGTGTTACGTACCATTTACGAAACCACAAACTGAATTTTCTTTTGAAAAATAAACTTCTAAGCTTTTTTCGTAAGATTTTGCAATTAAAACTGCCAAGTTTTTTGATGGAAGGCCAACAATTGACGTTCAAAAGAGACGTCTCATGGGCATTTAGGGTTAGACCTTGATCTGCAAGGTCAATTAATGGCGAATGTGGCGAATAAAAGCCCGTTTTAATTTAGTGTTTTTCCATTACAACATCTGCAGAAATCAATATAAAAGTCTATACATGAAAATGCCTTGGAATATTGAAACAATGTCCGATCACGAAACCAGGTTTTTTCGGTGCTCTTTTGAATGTCAACGTACAATTTTTCTAAAACTTCCCCAAAGTTTAAAATTGCAGCAATTTTTTATACTCAGCTTCTTTCAAAACTAGTTATATTTCGGAAAATAACGTCAAAGACAAAAAAAATTTGTGCTTTGTGTATAGAACTTTCTAATTAAAATATGACCAGTAATAAAAACGAGTTGACCTTTAACGAATCTCAAAGATTCAATCCAAGGTGCGTATGGGATGCCTATCTTTAACTTTTGCTTAAAAAATTATTCTGTATATCACTAAACTTAAGAGAAAACTTCTGGGAGATACTGTACTTATATATATTTATTAGCTCATATTTTCAGCTGTTTATTTAGAGCATACATCTGAAAATTTCACTTACAATATTAAAAAACTTTATGAATTGAATACTTATCCCCCAATAAAAAAAAAAGAATAAAGGAATCCCATTAATAAATTGTCTAGCCTGTTAAAATAAATACCTATATGCATACCACAACTATGTTCTTCTATCGTTCTATGAATATGATTCGTGTGAGATGATTCGCTTATATGCTTACCGATTTAATAATAGCTAATTAATTAATATAAATTAAAAGTAAGAATTATGTAAATTTTATTTTATGAAAATGAGATCTATTTTAAGTACATATTTATATTTTATTTTTTTAGTACTAATAATACGTTTCACACAACATTAAAATAGATTGGCTGTTTCGGTTTATGTCTGTTTGTATGTTTGTATATGTGTGATATATTTACACACAAACTCTTCATTCACCACGTTCAAAGACCTCTTACATTCTATTTTTTTGTTATTTTATGTCATGTTGTACACTTTTGAGCGAAAAAATTGTATGTTCTAGAAAACACGATTTTTCTTTGACCCAGGAATTAGAATTTGACCCAGGAAAATTCATAACAGCACTTTTCCTTCGGAAAACGTTGGAGGGAGGTGCTCACTGGCACTCTACATTTCGGTTTTTTTGAATCCAACTCTGTTGCGTCATCCGCCATCGTGAATTTGAGTTTGAATTTTTGTTTATTGAATAACGCGTTTATTTTCAATTTTACACGACAAATGGTAATTACCAAAATTATTTTAAATCAAATTTCCTACAATTTTGATACTTATAAATTTTTTCCTATGATCGATATAGACCCGAGAAGAGGTAGTATGATGACCTACCATTCTAAAACTGGAATAAGTGGGATAATTTATCGTAATAGGGTATTCTACTATGCTTGAAAAAATACTTCAAAATTTTGATTTTCCTAATTAAAAGCCACCAAAAAATAAATTTCGGCAAAATAAACACGTTTTCTTGCCATAAAATTAAATTAATTTTTAAATTTTTTTTTATTCTGTCAAAAACGATGTTAGCCATTTTGGTGACGTAATATTGGTAAAAACAACAAATACATAATGCACCGTTTAAAGGTTACGATGTCACTGAGAAACACTTTTAACTTATAACACTCCTTCTTAAATCAATATCCAAGTGATGACCAAGGACATCAGATGAGATTAAATGGATATTTAGAGAGCTATCACTTTTTGGGACAAATTTTTGGAAATATGTTAATTGAAATTAAAATATTTGAGTTGAATTTCATTCATTTCCATAGTAATTATTAATATGTCCTGCCTTTTCCAAACTGAATCGATTTTGAAGATCGTCGCCAATTTTTTAGTTTTTCGGGTACGGAAAGCTAAGCTCGTACTTGAAACATAGCTAAGAAAACCTTCATTGAATAACCTTTCAAATGAAATCAAATAAATCTAAATCAGTTCATCCGTTCAGGCGCTACGATATCACAGACAGACACGCACACACACATAAGGTTAAACTTAAAACACCCCTTTTATATTTCGGGGGTTAAAAACTGAAAAAAATTCAAGTATACAAACTAATTAGCAAAGACTCATTTTTGTTTGAATTCAAGTGTACTTATGTATAGTGTAATGTTGCTTATTCAAAGCCAATGTTTCTTCTGGTCTATACACGATAAATAACCTTGATTTCTAATTTCTTTTCATTAATTAAATGAATAACTTTACTCACTCTAAATTCATGAATATGCAGTTAGAAGTTATTTGCACACACACATACATACATTTAAAGAAGATACGAATTTTTTTCATACCAATTATTTATTAGAAGAAATCGTAATATTAAAGCAAAGTCAACAAGCGTTATTCACGAAACTTAAAAATTTTGTTTGTTAGTTCAGTCAACTTCTTTTTTTTAGTTTACTTTTTTTTAATTTGGATTCGCTTGTGTAATTTTTAACTTCCCAGAGGAAGTTAAAGTAATGGGGCCGATTTTGAAAATCTCGGAAAAACTGAATAAACAGAATCTGAAAAGTGGATAAAACACATCATTTATCTATGGAGATAATGATCGTTCCAGCATAAACTGCAGTACATGTTCGAAGAATAATCTATGAAAGCTAACAAGACCTTTTTTTAATGTTTTTTCCCTGGAAAGTTAGTCGTGTGGACTACAGGGGTCGCAGTCACGCGACTTCAGTACCATACCGACTATGTACTGCCCATTTATTTCATCCATTTTGTTTTATTTTCATACATCCGCCTTATTTCGAGGTCCCAGTAAGCAACTGCTCCTTTGCCACCACTTAAATTGCAACTGCTCCTTTGCCACCACTGATTGATTGCATTTTAAAATTAAAATGCAATCATTAAAATTTTGACGGAAGCATTAATAAAAAATTTTTGAGGAAAAAATAAAAATAATTTTGTAAAACTTAGATATTTTATGAGATCACAGCCCGTTTTAAATCTATGTGTATCCCGCGAAAAAACTCAAAAATGCGTGATGTAATCGTACTTGCATTTATATATTCGCTTTTTAGTTTTTTACCCTGAATGTGAGAAGTATATCAAGGTATATTAAATTTAGTCCCAAGTTTGTAAACTTAGAAATATTGATACAAAATTTAGGTAAAGGTGTTCATAAAATCACACAATTGGCCGCGAGCACGATAACTCGAAATTGAAAAGAGATAATATGAGACACTCGACGATAAGAATAACTTTCGAATTGTTTATTAAGAATATTGTTTATATTTTCCAAGATTTTCAAATCAAGCATTGGTTTATTAATTTTTTTTTGGCAGTGGATATTTAATACCAACAACGAGACGAGAAGTATTTAAAACAGATCATTATCCTATTACAAGGAGATAGATGTCAAAATCAACTAGAAGCAATTTGTCTGAATAATAATGAATGTGTGTGGAATCAATTAAATATAAACAAATGATTCAAAGTTCAATCGGATATTGTCTAGAATATAATTTAAATTCATACAAAACTGTTATATTTTTTATTTTTTTGCATTTGTTGGGCTTATTTGCAATTCTAAACATGATACTTCTGGAAACTTTTATACTTGAAATAAAATTTTAAAATCGCTCCAGTGTCTATATATCAATTTTTTGTATTAAAGATAAATACTTATTTCGATAGTAAAAATAAAATACTTAAATTGAAAACGTTAAATGTTAATTATTACCTATGTCTTCATAATGGTGGAAGTGCAGGTAAGCAAGTTAACATATATGTTTTTATGATAAAATTGACTGTTTTCTGCGCTTCCACCAAAAAAGATTAGTTAAATGAATTTGAATGCGTTCTTGAAATATCAAAAATCACCTGTACCTAATTTAAAATTTATCTGTTTGCAATGTAAGAAAGATAGCTGTACTATTTATTTGTTCAAAATCATGAAAAGGGTTAGATATGAAGTACAAGGCAAATATGACCCAAATCTGTTTTATTTGCATTTCATTTTGAATTTTTGATCAAACTTTGGATATATTTAAAAACCCTTTCTTCTAACTCGTTGTGTCTGGCTTGTCTGCTTGTCTCCGAAAAAAACTTTGGATCGATTATTAACTGTTTTCCTTTGATCAAATCGAGCTGAAACTTTGCAGGCAGATTGGCAGATTCGTGGCGACGCTAAAAATGATCAAACAAATTTGCGTCCAAGTTTTATTGAAAATTTTAGAAGTTGCGAATAATACTAGATCAAACTGTTATGTTCGTATATTTTCACCCAATTTTTCTTTGCTTTTCACGCAAAACTATTGGAAAAAGTGTTTGTCGAATCATTGAAATTAGAGTTTTCTTTTTAAGTACAACTTAATTAAATTGTAGGATAAAAGAGAAGACGAAATTGTATTTTTTCCCGCTTCAAGATAAAATAAGAGTAATTAAAATTTTGTCCGCCATAACGGTCACAAAAAAGTCAACAATTCACTTGCTTTGATTATCACAAAAATTTCTTATCAATAAGTTCAATCATTTTTCACAAATATTATCGTACTTTTCGAAGATAATAATGTTTTATTATTTAAAGATTCCTTAAATTTAACAACCCTTTAAGTATTGATCGCTTATTAATTTTTACGAATAAGTTGAAAGCATAATGATAATTGAAAAAAAATTTATCACTAGAGGCGTAACTATTATTTATCTTGTTTTGTCTATTTTACTAATCATTTATTTAAAATAAAATTCCTATGTGTGTGGCGTTCAAAAGTATTTATTTATTATTAGAACGAGGCGAAAAACCTGTTAAAAAATTAAATAATATTTTTATACCATATATATATACAATAAACCTTGGTCCCAAGTTTGTTACGCTTAAAAATATCGATGCTACGAGCAAAATTTTGATAAAGGAGTTCATAAAAATCGTTTAGGGTTGTCCGTTTGAATGTCTGTCTGTACGTGAACACGATAACTCAAAATTCTGCCTACTCGTGAGGGCGCAAATTATGTAGTATGTATTATATGGAAATATTATGTATGTGTGTAGCGTAATCAACATTGTCTATACATGGTATTTCAACAATTAACACAGTCAATCGTTGGTTTTCATTTGTTTTTTCGGTATTTCCTCCATAGCTCTTAAAAACTTCAACTCATTACATATCAAACTTACTATAAAACACTTTTAATACGCGATGAGAAAAGCCAAAAATTGAAATCTGAATGCCTATTATAATGAAATTATCTGAACCGTAATCTATTATCTAATCGCTGTAACTGAATACATATTTTAAATATTTTTTTCATGAATCAGTAAGCCATTTACACAATTCAATTATAATTTGTTAATCAATAATTGATTAACGGAAATGACTTGTGTTATCTTAACAGTTCTGCGCACAATAGGATGATATACTATCAACTAGCTTCTATTTTTTAAGATCTATACTTACATACTCATATTGACATCAATCCTTTTTTTGCCACAAACCTTGTAAAAATCCAAGACCATGACAAACAGTATATGGATTGTGCGAAACAGCGAGCTACATTTAAGAATTACTTTTAATATTGTCTTGTTAAGTTATTTTTAGACATAAAGCCCTTATATAAACATATAGGAAAATCTTTGCTGATATTTCAAAACATTGGTGAATTTAGAAGACAAAGAAAAAAATATACTGGACCAAAATGTCAGGAAACAAAAACTATTTTTAACCCCCGAACTAAAAAAAGGGATGTTATAAATTTGACCGCTATGTGTGTGTCTGTGTGTTTGTCTGTCTGTGGCATCGTAGCTTCTAAACGTAGGAACCGATTTTAATTTTTTTGGTTTCATTTGAAAGGTAATGTAACGGAGAGTATTCTTAGATATGTTTTCAAATGCGAGCTTAGGGTTACATACCCGAAAAAACTAAAAATTGGCGATGATCTTCAAAATCAATTCAGTTTGGAAAAGGCATGACATATAATTTTAACATATAAATAATTACTGTGGAATTAAATGGCCAAATAAACCTGGCTCAATTCATTTCGAAAAGTGAAATGATAAAATAATTAGGTAATTCAAAACAATAATTCCAAAGAACAAAGTGAACTCAAATATTCCAATTTTAATTAAAACATTTCCAAAAATTGGTCCCAAATAATGATTGCTCTCTAAGCATCCTTCTCATCTCATCTGATGTCCTTGGCCACCACTTTGATATAGATTTAAGAAGGAGCGTTATAAATTTAAATTGTTTATTTGTGCGTCCGCGTGTTTCTCAGTGACATCGTAGCCCCTAAACGGTCGAACCGACTTGATTGAGAACATTTTATAGCTAAGTTTCCAAAAATCGGTTTAGGTACAAGAATTAAATCGCATTTGTCGGGGGTTTTTTAAATTTTGTAAATTTCACTTGTTTGACGATCGCGCTGATAAAAGTAAACGCACATTGGACATTTGATGAAATTACATAAAATGAATTATATTATTATAAAATCCAACACATAAGCAGTAGAATAATATAAAACAGAACCATGTAGAATGTAGATATACAATATTATTTTAACATTGACACGTTTCAGTCCCCGTCAAGGCCAACTGTCGCTTTCAGCTTTGATAAATGCACGTTCTGCATACCTTATATGAATTTAACCATTCTGAAATTATTTTTTAACATTGTTATACCATATTCATATTTTTAAAAATATTATTTTTTATGTAAGAAATATATTTATAGCTGTAAAAAAGATGCACTTATTATACCATGTATACTTATTATACCTTTCGTCCCATGTTTGTAACGCTTAATTAAAAATATTCTACAGGTGTTCATAAAATCACCTAATTATTTCATTTTCGGCTGTCCAACCGCCCGTCTGTGAACACGATAACTCAAAAACGTATCAAGCCGAAATTTTTACGAAGACCAAGACTCATAACTCGACTTTTACCAAACTTATTGTTGAGAATAATTAATGAAACTCCTAGAGAATTTTTCAATGTGTTTTTTTTTTTATTATACCTGGGTAAATTTTTCTTTGTTATTTTTAGTTAAACCCGAGAAATGAAGAAAAAACAATAACTAATCTACTAACTTTCAGTATGACACAGTTTGGTTGACAGACTTTGATTATCTTTTCTCATTATTTTATATAAATAATATATAGATAAATGATTCATTTTGTAATCATTATTAAAAGTAAGACTCCAAAAATTCCGAAATAATACAATAAGACTCAATCGAAACTTAAATGTTCAAAACATGGTTGATCCAAGATCAAAAACAAGACTCAGTTGACCACGACCAAGATTGAGATTATTTTTACAATACCAAGTTTCAACTCTGCAAGGACAAAATTCGATTCTGCAAGACCAGGACATATTTTTGCAAGACCAAGAGAACTATGATCTTGTTCTTAATCTTGCTCTCGCTCAAAACTAACGTTGACCTGGTTTTTGTCAAAATTGAGGACTGAATCCGCACAACCATTACAAACCTAAACTGTTGATTTATTCCTGGGGCTAACCTAATTAAGGTAGCATCGACAGAGCACAATATTGGCTTAGAATAGGTATTAACAATAATAGTCAGAATCACATGTTATTGACTCCAAATTATCATATTTGACACACAAGACTTTTTTTAACAGCTAATAAATATTAAATTGTCATATAATAATAATTTATTTGTCATCAGTATAAGTTGTTGATAAACATTTAAAACATACATAAAAATAACACATTAAAAAAAAACCCAGACCGGACACCGGACGTTGAATGCGTTGAATGTTTATTAAAGATATAACAAATATAATTTTAATATGTAATTCTAAAACCAAATGTGTGTTCTCAGTGGTTTTAAACTTACATCAACAATATCATCATCACAGTGCCAACGAAATTATTATTATATTATTTAGAGATAATTCACCGCATATTGACTCTTTCGGCTGTTAGAAAAGTATCGGATGCGCGATTGGTTTGCAATAAATTTCTTAACTGAAAACATTTCAGTTATCATCCTGGATCTATCATCATGGAGGACGCTGGAATGAAACATATTCGAGAATAATTGTTTTGTTTAGAGTGGCGAATCACTTTGGTATTGTTATACCAATAATTATAATTATCTTGACCTCATAATGAAAAAAATCTTCCTATTCTCAATGATGATAACTTAATATAAGCTAAAAAATAAGATGACATTTGAATTTAAATTGCGCGCGGCGTTTGTTGTGCATATTGCATAACGCTTTCCGCCTTAAAAGGTCGGAAGTGCGGAAAGACAATTCATGGTTTTTACACCACGATAATGCACCATCCCATACTGCACTCATAATTCGTAATCATTTCGTCAAAAACTCAACCCATATCGTTCCGCAACCACCGTATTCACTTCTAAGACCGCTTCGGAGACACTGTTTTGAAACGATAGAGGAGATTCAAGCCGCAACGAAGACAGAACTGAAGGCAATCCCGGAAAGTGACTACAACCAGTGTTTCGAATATTGGAAAATCCGGTGGCATAAGAGCATTGCATTGAGAGGGGATTATTTTCAAGGAGATAAAAATGATTTGGAAGAATAAATAGAGAATTTTCAAAATAAATACAATGTCAGCTTATTTTTTGGGTACAGTAGATACCATCAGCTTTATGGAGAGAATATGTTATTCATAGTCGAACAACTTCAACTTCATTATATTATAAAAGTATAATAGGGCGATAGAGCCGACTCAAGTAAAATTCGCGCATTCAAATTTTTTCGTCACTTGTTATACATATAGGTCGTCGTTAATGGAGTGTTTTAGATTTTGAATGATTATTCTCCTTAGGTGAATTTTTCACGAAATTTAAGCATTCAAAATCAAAAGTGTCTTCCTCTCTAATATTTACCTTAATTAACACAAAATGTTCGGAAAAGTTAAGAGGAGGGTACCTACCGTTTTCGAATTTTTGCTTCTTATGAAGACTTTCTTGTCTCTTTTATGATGATATCATTTTAATCAGTCAAATCGAGTTCCATTTTGGGCAATAGGCAAGGAAACTCTAAAATGTACACAGACATTTTTTATACGTATACGTAGGTTTAAAGGTCAAGCATACGATTTTCTTAATTCTCTGGTCTGTTCCCGAGATACAGCAGTCCACATTCTTAAGGATCTTTCTATTCACCATACAAACTTTTCAGGGAAGATTAAAAACTAAATTTAAAATCAATATTTTCAGAAGAAAATCTACAACCGTTAGTTCTTGGGCTATAAGAATGTAAGAGACATTTCATTCTGTTTTCTTGAATTTCGTTTAAAATTTGAAGGATCAAAGTTAATTACGCAATCTCTAATTAAATATCACATTTGTTAAATGTTATTATAGTTAGCTATAAACAGTACACATGACATACACATTTGAAGGATGTTGTACAGAATACCAAGTAATTCATTATCATAAAAATTTTCTTCAAGAGTTAATAAATTATCAACAATAATTTTTACCTACTAACCAAATCCAATTTAATGAACGGAAATGTTTGATTTAATGCAAAATTTAAAATGGGCAAATTATTGGAAAAGTTCTTTATAAACATTTCCGACTTTGACGTTAGCCAAAAACGTAGACTTATAAGAGCTTCCATTTTTCCAGAATTTATTCTCTTGGTTTGGTGTTCAATATTCGCTTGTATATAGTATCTGCGAATAGAGTTTTTCAATTTACGGTTTCAACTTTCCAAGGAAAATAGAGTCGAGAAAATAATCTACTTTAACGTTTCAATTTTTTGAGAAAAATTCGTGTGATCAATACATTAGAAATTTAAAATTGAAATTGAAAATTTGATTCAAGAACGAACCTAATAATAAAATTTTCAGTATATCTATTTCATCAAGGTCATGTTCATACTTGTTCCTAAAATACCAAAATTACAATTTCAAAATTTTTCTTAATAAAAAATATTAGATATATAATTTTATTTTTAATTTAATTGGATGAGTCACATATTCCATTAATTACGTCAATCACACTTTTATTTTCTTAAGAAATTGTCTTTATTCAAATGAATTTCACAACCAAAAAAAAAAAAACAGGTCAGATAAATTAGGGCAGAGTTTGATTTAAATGAAAATATTTTATTAATGTGTAATATTTTATTTAATCGAATATGAATTTTGAAAACAACAATATTTCAATTAGATACTTGAGTTATGTTATTTTTTAATTTTTATCAATTTTCGGAGATAAAAAAATTCAGTTATTAACATGAATTAGAAAATACTAGAACAACAAAGTTTTGGTAAAAGTATTGAGTATTGAATAGGTAATCAGATTTTTATACTAATTTCTTAAATACTTTGCTGAAGATTTTCTCATATAACAAAAGTTACAAGGTCGAAAATATGTATGGCGCCTGGCTTCAAAAGTGTGGGAGATTTTTTCAATGGAATAATCATAAAGGAAACGATTCTCTGTTCAATTCCAGTAAAAATAAAAATATTTGAAAAGTCAATAAAAAAAAGTAAGCCTATATTTTCGTAAAAAAAATTCCAGAAATTGTATTTCAGATAAAATTAGCACACAGAAAACTGTTGAAAAATAATGGTTTTAAATTTTTTTGTACATCTTTTGTCCCTTAGAAGTTGAAGGGACTCTTAGTTATTTTATAATAGGGTACAACACTATGCTAGAAAGCAGCATCGCAAATTTTGGATACCACTTTTCGTTTGATGTAAAATATTTTTTAGATTTATTTCTTACAGTTTATTTCTAAAGAAATAAAATCTAAGTAAGTATTTTTTTAATACAATACCAAGGTATTTTCATCGATAAAATATAGTTTCCCTAAATTTGATTAACATAATAAATGCGACATCATCAAAATTTTGTTTAAAGCCTATTTTACATTAACTAGTGTAAACAATTTTTAACCTCCAGTATTGGTGTAGATTAAATTAAACCTTTAAATATATAAAAAAAATAAATCCCAGAACCGTTACCGGGAATAAAACCGTAATTTATGTAAGATAAAAGACAATTACGTATAATAAATATTAATAAAAAATTAATTTAAAGTGTCTAAAAGTTCCATTCACAATTTATGATGAAATCAAATTATTTCGATCGATTTATAATTTTTGATTAGTTGTAATATCAGAGTGATACCATATCACAGTGATATTTTTTAAAATATTGATAAGTTCAATAACAATTTAAGACACATGAAATCAGAAGACATTTCAAAATTAAAGTGGATTTTAATATTTTATTTGAAGACGTCACTCTGGTCGACGTATATTCTTAAATAATTTGGAATCATAAAGTTCGAAATATGATGTTCTTCTCGTTTTCTTAAATAGAAATATAAGGTTTGTCAGATTCTAGTGTCTGCTAAGTATTAAGAACTTAGTATAACTGAGGCTTAATATAAGTACATAGAATACACAATATAATATGGTAAATACTTACCACGTTTTTTACCTTATTTTTACTTACCATAAAAACTCGTAGGTGGTCACAAAATTATTTAAATATTAAAATAGGTAAACAAAAATAAAATATATGTAACATCTGTTACATTAGGTAGGTACTAATTATATCACATTAATAACTCTAACCTCCATATACAGATTATGGATGACCTAGTATGGAAACACAGACCTTATATTTTCTGAATCCAAAATCAGATACTAATAATATATGATTTTAAAATAGTAAAGTCTTTTAATAAGAACGATATACAAAACTTCAATGTCTAAGCTACAAAATAAAGCAGAATTTACTTTGATTTAGTCGCCGTATAGTATTTTTCATATTACTTTACTATAAAAACAAGTTTTTAAATTTAAGTGCTGCTACGTCACTAAAGATACTCATAAAAACCAATATGCCAAGAAGAGCTGCTGCCAAACTGTTTTATTAACAGGAGATCCATTCCTCCAGGAGAACAATTCCTCCCTACAATACGAGTAGTGCATACAACCATTTGATTAATTTCATACTTCATGTCGAAATGGAAGCCGATTAAAAATGGTCACTTATAGGTTCCACAAAATATTCAAAGACAAAATATCCCTCGGACAACATATCTCCGGACTCTCTCTTTAACATAACACAAATTGCAATGAAACATAAAAAACAACCCGCGGAATGTACAAAGTGAATGCAATCTCAAAGTAAGATTGCATTCATCTTGTAATCCGCAGTAGTCTGCAAGTTTGATGTTCTTCGCTTTTATTCTATGATTTTTAATTTCGATTATTATAAAACTTTTAGTTTCAAGATATTTTATTTTGGGAATATTTTGCCGAGGATATATTTTATAAAGAAAGTCTTTAAAAACACGCGTTACCTTAAAAAAATCTAGTGCACCCGCTAGTGAACTTGTTATTATATGCTTTTGTATATAGAGGCTGTGTGGATCCATGTATCCAGCCGTTTAAAATTTATTTAGCAATTACAACTTCATACGCGTGTATTACTAATATGGCAGTCATTCTTTAAATTATTGATTTGCTGTCATTGCTGCAGACAAACAAATTATGTATGAATTCTTCAAAAAGATTTCGACAAACAAATTTTTTAGAAACATTTTGGAGATGTTTTAAGAAAACTATCGACTGTTAACGCCCTAATTTTTTCATCAGAATGATAAAAATTATCAAAACCAGCTCTACGGATATCACTTTGAGGCTTATGCGATTTCTTTTTTGGCAGGAAACGTAAAATCCCATTGGGAAGCAAGCGTCTGATAACGGATAAGTTACAAAGTAATTAAAATTAAAAGAGTTAAATGATTGCAGATGTCATTATCAGTAACTTAAATGAATAGTTTATCATAAGAATTTTTGTATGATAACTCAATAATATTATATTTACATATTACATACATGCAAATACAAAGATACAGTCATTCTACACGTAAAAGATAAAATAATTAAAAACAGGTAATTCGTCTTATGTCATACAATAATTCATTATCACTATTAATGTTCAAGTATTTTCAATAACGCAAGTGAAATTTATTATCAAATTTTTATATTTTAAGAATAATAAAATATTAGAATACTTTAGTTTATTTAGGATTCAGTAACAACAAAAAATAATGATTATATTTAATTGTTTATAAAGATGTTTAAAAAGATTTAGTATAAAAATAAACAATAATACACTCTAAGTACTTCATTTGTACCTGTTTAGAAAAAAAGTGACCTAGGACTAGGCAAAGTTTAGAGTGTTCAGAAGGACTTTGGCTCTCTTCAATTGTAGTGTAAGTAAAAATCAACTCGTTTTCGATAATTTTAAATATTAAAATAGAAAATTGTTATTAACTCTTGTCAATGAAAACAAACAAACAATTCAATTTTCCGTAAAATTGAATTGTTTCGTCAGAAGTAAAATACAACATTTGCCTATAATGGACGCCATGAAATTTACATATAAAACTCCGTTTTACAAGAGACGGGAAACAATCTTTGAATGCTTACTTCTCCGTTTTTTAATCAATTTTAATTTAGCTTTCAAATTTTGTTATGGTATCAAGTCTAATTTTAAATTTTTATGGGTAATGTTGCAAATGGGTATCAGCCATTTACCCATTTTTTCCCTTGTAGCTCTCTCCAACCCGAACCGATTTTCTTCAGTCACAGGTAAGGCAATCTCCATTAAATCTCTATTAAATAACCTTTCAAACAAAACAATAATAACAATCAAAATCGTTTCGTCCAATTAGGAGCTTCGAGACCATAGAGAGACATCCAGATAGGCACATATATAGCATTCAAACTTATAACACTCCTCTTTTTGTGTCAGGAGTTAAAATCGTTGACAAAACCATTATCTCAAGAGAACTATGTTTCAATTGCAAAAAAATACCACTAAACTATCCGTTAGATCATTTTGACAGTCAACAGCCTTTGATTCAAATAGTTCTCTGAATCAGTAGAACGAAATCGATTAGAGTAACCATTAGGAAAACCTTCTTTTTGTTTTTTAAAATTTAATTTGAATCATAGTATAAGTTTTCTTAACGCTAAAAGTTAAGTAAGCACATACATAATTTAAAGAATGCTTAGGTTACAGAAAATTGTATCAAAAAGATTTTCATGAAATTGATGCATTTCTTACGACGTAGTTGTTCAGACAAACAGTACTACCGTGTAATACTATTTGATTGTGTTCACTCCACACTCTTGATCAATTTTACTTAAAATTAATTTAAATTCAAAGAACATAAATATGAATTTCAAGTAATTTATATTTGATGACATCATTTTTAACAATAAAATGACGGTTAGATTATGTTATTCAAATGTGAACAGAACTACAAAAATACACACCATTACTTAAGCATATAGAGTTTGTTCTTGCTAAAAAAAATCTACCAAAACTGGTTATTAATTTTTTCTCTCTGAATCAGTAGCGCAGGACAAAGTTATCTACGAAAGTCTCAAACCTTTAAAAAGCGTTAAGTAAGGCATATTGTGTGATACCTCCTACCTAAATCCTCGCTTTCTTTGAATCGATCTTGGTACACGAAGAAATGCATGGTGATTATTACAATGCTGGTGTGGTATAGGAACAGATACTCAAAAACTATCTGATAATCTGTACATATAGACCAGAAGAGACCTGAAACTTGGATGGTGTGTTCTTCGAATGACTTAGGCATCCGATAAGAAAGGATTTTCCGAAATTATACCCCTTAGGCGGTGAAAACGAGGGCAAAGTGAGAGCAGTGGATATGAAGACTATAACGCGGTGGTCTTCACTGTTAAGTCCAACGAAGTAGATGGGTATCAAGCTAGTATTCTACAGATAACGCCATAGTTATGGATCTTACGCCAATATTATATAGAGTATTATCAGATACTTTTTGAGTATCTGTTCCTATATCATACCAGCATTGTAATAATCGCCTTGCATTTCTTACCGTGTAGTTTTATAACAAATATTGGCGCTACTGCATTCGTAAGAAATCGCATGCATACAAACATTTAAAAATCGTGTTCCATATACGTTAAATATTTTACAGCATTTTCCATTACCTGAAGTCAAAACTAACCATAGATCGTAATGGTTTGCTTTATAAAATAATAAATTTGACCAGAGGCCTATGCCAGAGCGATTAATTTATTAAGATTTCTTTTGTTACTATTAGTTTACTGTAGGTACTCGATTTATCACGAAAATAGAAAATGTCGAATATCGAAACTAGATAGCAATACTACAACCACGAACTTTTTTCCTATAATTTTCTTCTTCTTAAAAAATCTATTTCTACGCCACTGTTAATTTTTAATTAATATATAAACATAAGAAATACTGATTTAAGTCACAGACATTCAGACATATTTAAGTAAGGTCTTAAGATTGATACATATTTCCCCAGTCATCTCATATTTTGTCAAATCCCGCCAAATTTTTTTTGACTTTCTTAAAAGGTCATCTGGTTTTAACAAAATCATAAACGAAAGTATAATATATTTTGGATTTATATGAATCAGTGGATTTATATTATCAAGTTATTGAGGTTTTGATAATCTTGATAATAATCTTTTAGAAATTAAAATCATGGTCTTTATAACCTAGCAATTTTTGTTACCTTAAATATTTCCGTTTAAAAATAGTTAAAAGATAATAAACCTTGAGAAAACGATGATGAGAAAATTAACAATTTTAGGAAGATTCAAGGTTTTTAATTATATGATCTAACCTCAAATGTACCTACCGTTGATAATCCTTTATTTTACATGGGTTTTAATCAGGACGAGGAAATTTTTTTTATTGATTGATTGATTTCATAAATTGTAAAACCAAAATTTTAGTACGACCATTAAATTTGAAAAAAAGAAGGATGTTGTATGCATAAAAATCAAAGAGAATGGAAAATCGCAAACAATAACGGCAGTATGTAAGAAATTAAGGAAGAGAAGACGATTGAGTGCCTTACTTATACATTGCGCTAGAAATTAAACGTTCCATTTTAATAACATGCAGTTTTTAAGCGATTTTTAAGGCATTTTAAGGTTGCACTTTTTGAGGCATCTTTGGGTTGTAGCCCAAAACCTTAAGTCCACACTTTATCAAGTTCGTTCATCTTTGCCATCAGCCGGTATACTTCGCTTATCAGTTAGTGAGCCTTTTAGTACAAGAGACGGTGTAACGTCGACCTTTAACCATCTGATAACCATGTTTTATTATTGATTTGTATAGTTTTTCACTTTTATTATAGTTTTTCTATCGATTTTTTTCAGGCAAGCCTATACCATTATTTTCGTAATTAAATTATGATACCAATTTCGCCAATCGCCATAGGCTTGTCTTAAAAAAAACCGTCCATGGAAAAAATTGATTAAAATTAGTTTAATTAAAGTAGCCATGAACACTTTTCGATAGAAAGCTATGATAGGAGCTTTAAAAATCAATAAAATTTCATAAAAAATATGCCTCATCTGGTTATCAGATGGGTGAGGATCGACCTTAAACCGAAATAACTTCCCATCGCTTCCACCAATGTGTTAAGAAGAGATTTTCACCTCTTCTTCTCTTTAACATCCATCTCAAATATCTATGTTAAAACTACAATTTTGTCATCAGAAAGAAAATGAAACGATACACAGGTGGACTTCTAGACTAAGATAATTATAATTACTTATATACGAACATTGCATGTGGATATACATAGCTAAATTAATGTAGGTACTACAAACGTATATAAGATAAAAATTTAAAGTGTTATGTGTAGTACCTCGGATAAAATGCATCTACTAACTTGAAGCAATCTCTAGTTTCTCAACGGATTACTATTTATGAAATAGCAAATATATATGAAGAAAAAATTTACTTACTAGAAAGTAAGTAATGGGAAAGATGTTTATCTACGACCGTGAGATAAGAAGTACTTTCCTCACTCAGTATGCATGGGAAAAAAAGTTCCTTACCGCCCTAGTATGGTACTGAATTCATTATCGCACTTATATTAGCGTAGTACAATTGAATGAAGCTATTACTGGACAATCAAAGAAGAAGATTCGAAGAAAAATTTGAGTTTTCAATGTTTCAATCACCTTTCATCAAATATGCCGCTCCTTAGAATGAACTGTAAAAATTACATGTTGAATATAACGCCTTCAAATACTATCCTAGGTGAGGAGGATTCTAGGTATATTAAAATGCGATCCATGATGCATTGTGATCTTATACCATGAATCACAAATTTGAAACTATATATCACAATTTTTTATTATGGTGGCCGTTGAATATTTAACTCTCAAAAAACAACATAAATGTAATTTTTAATCATTGGTACTACACTCTGCTCTTAAATATATTTAATAAATAATTAGTTGCAACGGGAAATTCATTTAAATTCCACAATTTTATATTTTATATAATAAATAAAATAGCATTTATATTTTATTTTTTATATTTATTTATTTATTATTCTTTATGAAACTTGTAAGAGTAGTGCCAATGTCAATGACATTCAGATAGTTATAAATACTACCTATTAATAGCTATTTCATTTTAAAAAAACATTTTTAAACAAAAAATTGTATAAAATATCATAAAAAAATATTATTTATTGATAAATCAAAGAAAATTAAAACTTAGAATCAAAGAAAATTTCAACTTGTTTTTATATTTTAAAATATCAATATATCGTAACCAGTGCTTAATAAAATCAGTAAAAACACAAGGAAATTTTTGTTTTATTTTCAATTTTACCATGATTTTGTCCCACTTGGTATTGTGATTTGGTATTGATATGGATTGTACAAAGAACTTGGAAAATGGCATTTTTCCGTTGATTTCTCGATAGGTATAAGACCTAGGGGAAAAAATTTGAACAGTAGGGCACTTCATGATTGAGATGGCGAAGGGTTGTTCTAATCGCCGATTTAGCCGGTCTCGGATGAGGTTGGTTTGAAAGATACCTAAACGAAAAAACCTTCTATTTCTTCGGTTTAGAAAAAAGATGAGAAAACTAAACTAAAATTAAAAAGGAATGGCAACCCAAAGAACGAATCATGAATTCAATCAAATTTTGAATTTAACCGCATTTTGGTTTTTGAAAATCTTTAGAAGTACGAAATATGAACGTTTAAAATTAACCTTACTCTAATAGGTTCCAAGATAATGGAGTCCTGGACCCGAATTAGGCACACGAGTAATAGCTAGCCAAAAACTGACATCGCAACTGAAAAGAATGACCCAAAATTAGTGGGTTTCAAAAAAAATTCCAATAAGATAGGATAAAATTTGCCTGTGTTATCAAGAAAATCAAATTTTTGAACTTTATGACGTCATCAGAATCCAAAAAATTTAATTTTGCTCTATCACATTCAAATTTTATCCAATTTTGATAAACCAAGTATGTAATCCTACTAAATTTGGGCCATACTTTTCAAATTTGTGATCAAAATTAACCTATCTATAATAGGTTTCAAGAATATGGAGTCCGGTTCCCGGAATTAGGCACATTAGTGATAGCTAGCCAAAAACTGACATCGCAACTGAAAAGAATGACCCAAAATTAGTGGGTTTCAAAAAAAATTCCAATAAGATAGGATAAAATTTGCCTGTGTTATCAAGAAAATTAAATTTTTGAACTTTATGACGTCATCAGAATCCAAAAAATTTAATTTTGCTCTATCACATTCAAATTTTATCCAATTTTGATAAACCAAGTATGTATTCCTAATAAATTTGGGCCATTCTTTTCAAATTTGTGATCAAAATTAACCTATCTATAATAGGTTTCAAGAATATGGAGCCCGGTTCCCGGAATTAGGCACATTAGTGATAGCTAGCCAAAAACTGACATCGCAACTGAAAAGAATGACCCAAAATTAGTGGGTTTCAAAAAAAATTCCAATAAGATAGGATAAAATTTGCCTGTGTTATCAAGAAAATCAAATTTTTGAACTTTATGACGTCATCAGAATCCAAAAAATTTAATTTTGCTCTATCACATTCAAATTTTATCCAATTTTGATAAACCAAGTATGTATTCCTAATAAATTTGGGCCATTCTTTTCAAATTTGTGATCAAAATTAACCTATCTATAATAGGTTTCAAGAATATGGAGTCCGGTTCCCGGAATTAGGCACATTAGTGATAGCTAGCCAAAAACTGACATCGCAACTGAAAAGAATGACCCAAAATTAGTGGGTTTCAAAAAAAATTCCAATAAGATAGGATAAAATTTGCCTGTGTTATCAAGAAAATCAAATTTTTGAACTTTATGACGTCATCAGAATCCAAAAAATTTCATTTTGCTCTATCACATTCCAATTTTATCCAATTTTGATAAACCAAGTATGTAATCCTACTAAATTTGGGCCATACTTTTCAGATTTGTGATCAAAATTAACCTATCTATAATAGGTTTCAAGAATATGGAGCCCGGCTCTCGGAATAAGGCACATAAGTGATAGCTAGCCAAAAGTAAAATTAGCATCTAATGTGTGCCCTCGTGAGTAAACAGTGATGTTTACAAAAAAATGTTTCAAACAAAACTTTTGTTCTATCTCTAACGGTTTACAAGTTGGGTGCTACAGACCCAAGACTCAATTAACCTATGTTGCTCATTTACGAACGCGACCTCACTTTTTACGGCCTGAGTGCGCTGTAAATTTCAGCTTAATTTTTTTTTCGTTTTTGAGCTCTCGTGTACACAGACGGTCGGACGGACTCCCGAAAATGGACTTATTAGATGATTCTATGCCAAATACACCTATACCAAAATTTGTTTACGTAGCATCAATATTTTTAAGCGTTACAAACTTGGGATTAAACTTAATATACCATGATATATTTCATATATACATGGTCTAAAAATTGGAAGATTTTTGTTGTCTCTGCCCCACTCAGTATTTATCAATGAAATTAATACTCATGTGACTCATATCAATTCAAAGAAGCTTAAATTCTTAGAACTTACCAAAATCATAAATATTATTTATTTATCAGCAAGTTGTCTGTTGCAGTGCTATTACATATGTTTTCTCATGAATATAAAATAATATCCTTTTCTAAATAAAATAAAAAAAAAACAAATTAAAGAAGTCATTAATAATAATTTTAATATTTTAAAAAATAAAGTCATATTTATTTATAAAAATTTTATTTAATTTTAATAATTAAATGTTTACGAATAATAATCATAATAAATAAATAAATGATGTTTTACAACAGATAACAACCAATGTAAAATAATAATATTGTATATATTTGTTGTAATCTTGACCTTTTTTTATTATTCATATTTTATGAGTAGCAGCAGCATTGCAAAAAATATATGAGTTCAAACGTATTTAAAAATAAAATGCTTTCAAAATGATGTCATTTCTGTAAAGTTATTTTAAATATATTTAGATTCCTTTTATATGCTATAAGCTCAGGCAGAAAAAGAAAATTCAATTATTCTTATAACATTTAAAACTCACTTTTACTTTTATTAATCCCCGAATTAAAAAAGGTGTGCTATAAGTTTGACCGCTATGTGTGTGAGTGTCTGTGCGTTTGTCTGTCTGTGGCATCGTAGCGCCTAAACGGATGAACCGATTTTAATTTTTTTGGTTTCTTTTGAAAGGTAATTTATCTAACAATAAGAGTGTTTTTAGTTATGTTCAAGTGCGAGATTAGAGTTGAAAAAGCTTCTCTCTCTTGAAAAAACTAAAAAATTGGCGATGATCTTCAAAATCGATTCAGTTTGGAGAAGGCATAACGTATAATTTTAACACCTAAATAATTACTATGGAAATAAATAGTCGAATAAACCTGGCTAAATTCATTTTGAAAAGTGAAATGGTAAAATAATTAGGTAATTCAAAACAATAATTCAAAAGAACAAACTCAACTCAAATATTTCAAATTCAATTAAAATATTTCCAAAAATTTGTCCCAAAAAATGATAGGTCTCTACGTATCCTTTTCGTCTCATCTGATGTCCTTGACCATCACTTTGATAATGATTTAAGAAGGAGTGTTATAACTTTGAAATTTTTATCTGTGCGTCTGTGTGTTTCTTAGTGGCATCGTAGCCCCTAAATGGTCGAACCACCTTGACTGAGAACATTTTATAGCTAAGTTTCCAAAAATCGGTTTACAAAAATTAAATCGCGTTTCCAAAAATTGATCCTACCTGATAAATGTCACAAATTATCATCGTTAAAATTTATGGGAAGCGTATCCCCCGCAGAGTACAAAATTTTGAATTTTTTCTAAATAAAAAAGATTTTTGTATCGTTTGATCACTTTTAAGTAAAAAAGTACTCTTGTGATTTTCTCTCTAGACGCTTAGTTTTCAAAATGAAAATTCTTAAAAAATAAAAAATGCAATATTCAATTTTAAGAAAAATGTGTTAATTTTTCTTCAATCTCTAAGAGAATGCACTTAGCTAACGCAGCTCCTGAAGAATGATTTTTTTTTAAATACGGAAAAAAATCTTTAAAGCATCTGGTAACTTAAGACTTGTCGTTAATTCACAGCAAATTTTTTCAGGATCTCTTTCCCATAAAAGGTATGCAAGGTTATTTACAAAATTTTCATAAATCGCCGATTTGGTAAAAGTTTGGCATAAATTATCTATTGTAAAGTCAACCCATTATTTCCAAAGAAACTATTAAAAATAACACAAATATATAAAAATTGTACATAGGTATATGTAATTAAATTTACACTGTTATTAATTAAATTGAAGATTAATTAATATATTATTCAGATGAATGAATGATGAAACTTAATAATGTATTAACTTATTTAGACAACAACAACAAAAAACAGCTGATTAATATATTTTCATGAACATAATGATCATATGGTTTTTACGATGTTTGTATTCAAAATAGATTCTGTTTAAAATCTCATCAACAACCTGCTTAGTTTAACGATGAAGTATTAAAATTAGAAAGAAATTCTAAAAATAAAAACCGTTTTAATTTGTTTAAAATTTTTATAGTGGTATATATGTTTTAAATATTACAGCGTACAGAGTGATAAAAAGGTAACGATATAGGTGTTTCGATACCAAAACGAAAGTATTACCAAAAAACTGAAATATTGTGGGTCAATTAATGAGTATTTATTACGCCTTCTGTATACATTTCAAGTCAATTCTCTGTAAGGTTTACGATAAATTAATTATAATTAAAAACAGTCGTTTTTACATGGTGGTATGTGAAGAAGTCGTAATAAATGTTAGTTTTCTAGTAAATAAGTATGCTTTTTAAAATGTTTTACCATTTACATAAAATTTTTTTATCAATATTCCTCAAGTTAAATCATATCAAAATTAAGAACTGTGCATAAAAATGAATAATTTACCTTGGTAAAAACACTGACTTTGATAGTTAATTTCTCCTAAGCCGTACAGAGAATCGACATGAATTTTTCACAAAAGACGTATTCGTTGTGTGCGTAGTCATGGTAGGGACCATAAAATGGATGCCACCGCTTCCGGTGAAAATTTTTGCGATAAAAGACGCTATTATGACTTATTTGCAATTCTTTACATGTTAATGTTATAAAAATGTCAAATTAAAATTATTGAAAAATACTAATTAATTAAACTTAATGCATTAAAAATTGTGAAAATAAAAAATCAAATTGCACAAATATTATTTTTCAAATGTAAATTATCATAATTATTTATTTAAATTTGTGAGACAATAATATTAAATTTACATTGTAAGTCATAAATGCAATCTATAGAATTATATATGCATCCATACAATTCTATAATTAAAGTAGTGTATCGTTACCATGGAAATGCCTCCAATAAAACTCACGCACGATGCGAATAAAAAGATGATTAATTGTTCAATTAAATTTCCAATTTTTTTGATCATTTTCTTTTTTTTTTTTATCGAAATACCTTAAAACTTCAATAAATTTATGTTTTAAACCAACTCGGAAGAAGGTGTTAAATTTTAAATTCTCAAATCTAAGATACATAAGATGACGAAGACAATGTATTTTAGAAGAATTCTATAATCTATTGATTATGAATCAATATTATCACCTTTTATTACATCAATAATTAATAATCACTCGATAATATAGGTAGGTAATGTTTATATGTACGATAAAATTAATTTGTTTTTAAATATAAATTTTTTTCTAATTAATAAGATAATATCGCACGAATCGCTTATAAACACACCGAATGACACGTAGGTAAATCTTTTCTACACATATTTAAAAATATAAAATTTAATTTTTTTTATATAAAAAATAAAACGTGAAAATATGTCTAAAAAACTAATATTTCCATGTTAAAATATATAACTATATTATTTCATAAAATATTATAATGTGGTCAACTTTAATCTATTTTCTCAAAATATACTTTTTTTCAGTGGGTTTTCTTATGAAAAATTACAGAATATAATTCCGCGGTTAACCAGTTACTTCCGAATTAAGGTCACTTGATTTTAACACATGTCGCAAAAAAATTCCCGATTTTAAAACAAAATTTTATTTAAATTTGGAAAAATGGAAATTTTCTTAATAATGTACGTCTCTGCTTCTACAATTAGCGTCTCTTCTCGTACTCTTTCTAAAGTTTTCTAAAGCAGCGCTTCCAGTGAAAAATTTTGCAGATAAAGGACGTTGTAATGACTTATTTGCAATTCTTTACATGTTAATGTTATAGAAAATGTCAAATTAAAATTATTGAAAAACACTAATTAATTAAACTTAATGCATTAAAAATTGTGAAAATAAGAAATCAAATTGCACAAATATTTTTTTTCAAATGTAAATTATCATAATATCAATAATATTAAATTTTCAATGTAAGTCATAAATGCAATCCATACAATTATATATACATCCATACAATTCTATAATTAAGTAGTGTATCGTTACCATGGAAACGCCTCCAATAAAACTCACGCACGCTGCAAATAGGAAAAAGTTTTTAGGCAATCCTTGACAACAACCTCTCTTTCAAGTCGTTCTGAAATTACTTGGCAAATAATTATACCTGGCCTCAGTTCTATTGTATATTGTATAATAATTTATGCCATATATGTTATATACGAGTACAAAATATAATAATAATAATATAATACGTCATGTACTACTAAATGACTCATTCATATAATATTGACTTGATAACTAAATATGTGGGGTTTCCTTTTGATACACTCATCATGTTAGTTACAAAAACAAATCAAAAAGGGTCCTCCAGCTATAAACTAACTATACGTACAACTCACACTGACTCATTCAAAACTTTACTTTTTATTTTCTACTCTACTGAGTATTTTTAATAGCATTCTGATGGCAAAAATCAAATCTCTGAATCATATACTTAATTATTCCTGAAATTGTCGTTCTTATATTCAATATTTTATTACTTTTTCAATACTTACTCTTTTAACCACAGACTCTGAACAGGTCTGAATCATATTTTAAAACGAAATTATCTGATTTAAGACTTTCTATTGTACCTAATGACCATGCAAAATGATTGCTTATATGATACCGGGAATTACTCGGATAAATTTATGTATTGAAAAGCTAGCGGGAATTTTTTTTAAATTGATAACTCTTTCCTTACTCACTTATTATTACTTAAATGTCACAGGTCTTACGCCTCATAGACCCAAATATGCTGTCTAATTCATAAGTTGTGAAATTCGTAATATTTGCTCGAATTCAATGCAACTCGTCGTATAAAACAGCAATTTTTATCAAAATAAAGGCCATAATCTCAACATACAATCGATTCATTTAGTTGCAAATTTCTCTTTATTTGACTTATTATAACCTGCATATATAAAATATATATCAAGGTATACTCAGTTTAGTCTCAAGTTTGTAACGCTTAGAAATATTGATGCTACGTGTAAACAAAACTTTGCTATAGGTGTTCATAAAATCATTTAATTAGTTCATTTCGGGCTGTCCGTCCGTTCTCCCGCCTGTGTGTCAACACGATAGCTCAAAACCGAAAACAGATATCAAGGGGAAATTTGTATAGCATGTTCAGCACGTAAAAAGGTTTTGATTTTGATTTCATAAATGAGCAACAAAGATCAATTGGGTCTCAGATCCTAGCATCTTTTTGGTGGGATTTCACTTCTTTTTGTAGAAACGTGGGCATATTGATTTATTTTTTTTAGGGTCGCCAGGTACTCCAGATCTTCGATTATCCATAGTTTTCTCTTTATGTAGTCATTAAACCCTAACTTTGTACCAAATTTCAGCTCTCTGAGTTTATGGGAAGTACTAGTCCTATTTTGATGATCATGAGTGAGTGAGTGAGTGTCATAAATGCGAAAATTTACTTTCGCTTAACTCCGGAACTAAATGACCTACAGACTTGAAATTTTAGATTTTAAGTATGTATTTATAGCTTACTGAATGACGAAAATTTCTGCGTTCTGGTCTTATCCAGAAATTCTTAAATAGGGGCCTGAAAATGCGGTGAAATGGTTCCCGTAAAGGATGGTACGGCAGTGTTTGCTTCGCGCTCGACTTGGCGGCGGCACTGTCGTGCCCCCAATTAAAACAAAAACTATTTTCTTAATGCATTCATTGAAAACTCATTTGATCTTAAAAATAACTCATTCAAATTTAATGCACAAAAACAAACAAAATAATTTGATGGAGCATGTTGATAGATAATATTACTTTAGGTCATTATTATTCATGCAACTGCCCACAAAAACACTTTCACTAATTTTTATTTATTATTTTTATTTATAAATAATTATATTTGTTCACCTATTAACATTTTAAAAATAGATTTTCTATTCATTTGTACTTCTTTTTAGCATTGCAATAAAAAATAATTAAAATAATTATTATTATTTATTTCATTACATTAATTAAACCCAAAATTATTGTAATTAGTAATTTATATTTATTAATAATAATCGGAAATTATAGATTATATTGAAATGAGTTGGTTATAAATATTAGCAATAAATAATAATTTTAATTTATGTACAGCGTGCTTATACAGCTTAGGTTATAAAAATTTAAAAAAAAAAAAAAACTTTTTTAGGGATAAGATTTTATTGTACTAAAAAGTAGAAAATAAGTTTTCTTATGAATCACTTATATATGACTATTTGTAAAAGCTGGACACTTTCAATTTAAAATATCAAGGATGGCCCAAAGTGCCTTAAGTTTTTTCGGGTACACGACTCTTCTACCTATCTCAGTTTCCATTATAGTAATGAGGTAGAAAAAATATGTTGTCTGTCTGTCTTACTCGTATTTTTGGTTGTCACTGGCTAGGTTGTTACTGTCTTACTCGTATTTTAAATACAGAATTCTGAGGGACTTCTCTAAGCCACGTTTACCCATGCCTGTCATAAACGGATAAAAGATTCACAGAGAAAATTCTATTGGCCATGACTTTAGCAACAACTTCTTATTGGCAACAGTAAACTTCGAACTACAATCGAAGTTGTTAAAATTAACACCATATGTATTTTTTTTTCAAAGTATGAATCCAAAACTATTTCAAGGTCGTTTTGTTATCTATTTATTGTGTTTTTATACCTAATTTGTTGTGTTTTTATTAAAATTTTAGAAACATAGTGTCAACTTTCAAAGAACATATGGTATTCGAAATTGAAATTGAAATTTATACCATCAAAATTATCAAATAATAAAATTAATTGTATTTTCTCTCTAAATTTTACAAATATATACTAAACTACCATATATTTTGAATTATCATATAATACTCAGCGAACATCAAAATGTTATTGATATTTGCAGAACATTTAAAATGTAGGGAAGAAAATTTAAATCAGCGGTAATTTTAATTTAGTGCTAGAGTCACAGTCATCCTCTCATTGGAAAGACTGAAAAGATCATGGCTCAATTTTAGCATGCCCATAGTAATATTAGCCTGTTCCTTTACTGGCTTCTGTGATGCTCTTTTCCTGGCTGGACTTACTTTTAAAATGTCGGAGACATCTTTCTGTTTTCCAGAAGATTAAACAAACCATCGAAAAATTCGAAAACTCTAAAACTCAATTTTCATAATAATGAATCTTCTCTCAGGCTGAAGCCATCCTTGAACCTTGAATAGGTACTGCAAATCTCAATACCTAACAAATAACAGATTGCGAATAGTGTTTCCGAAGGCCTCTTTAGTGCCTGAGAATCTACGGAAAAGAGGGTTGGTGGATTCTTATGGGAGCAGAGAGAATGAGAAAAACATTAATGTGGTAAGTTTTTAAATAAAATTTGAGCTGACTAGCGGCGTGCATAGGTAACGGCTTGCCCAAAATAAGATGTATCTACAATAGGCATCTTTGATACATTGTACAAGATTGCTATTTAAGTCCATACATTAATTATTAAAACCTTTACAATTTACCAAATAAAGATAAAATTTATTATGAAATTCAATAAAATATACCTATATATATATATATATATATATATATATATATTGTATTTTATTTTATATGTAACATGCATGTATATGAAGCTACACTCTACTTAAAACATATGACTATATTAAGTATTTCATTTTGTTTCAATGACTGACTGAGTTATATTATTCAAAAACAGAAACACACAAATTCAAATGTTGTTCAAGTCTCAACATAGACATTGATTTTATTTTAATTAATATTAATATAATACTAAAACTGTATTATTTTTAAGGTTAGATTTGTTTTATTTATAGTATTCATTTATATTTGAATAAAATTTATTACCAAAAAAAGTAAAAATATCTACCACATATACGTATTACGTATATCCTCCTAGTTAACCAAGAAAGCAAATCAAGTCGACTGTAGAAGGAAATTAAGTTATTGGCTAGTTAGTGAATTGTGCTTCGACAATGCCGAAGAAATTAACTAAATTCAAGACGGGGGACAGTAAAAATATCAAGTACCTACAAAGCGGGGATAGTTCAGATTAATATAGTGTAGATAAAACTATTATTGAACACCTACGAGAACTATATGCCCTTTTATCTGGTGATAATCAAGATTCTAGTCTAACTATGCTAGTATGATTGCAAGATTCTTATAAGACTGCAATATTTTACTCAATTTGTTCCCATTTCATTTTGCTATCGTAACAAAAAATATACTTATATGAAGAAGTTGCCAATATTGTAAATCGGAAATAATTCAATTCAAAAAATTCCATGAACATTTTCGGGAATAATCTTGTTAGATACAATTTAAGATCGAAAAATATGAAAGTTTTGGTTTATTACTTTATATGTCTAGGTTTCGATAAATAAAAAAATCTTGTCTGAAACTACTACAAGATTCTCCGTTACAAATAATGGGCATCGGTACATTGATACTAAAACCGATTAAATAGATTAATTCAGTATTTTTAAATTTCCTTTGTTTTACGATTTATAAAATTTTCAATGCCAAGCAGACAATGTCAAATATAAATCCCGTAAAGTAACGTAGCTATAACATATTGAAAAAAATTTGAATTATTGAATTTCCAAATAGAATTTCGATTTCTTATATCACAATGCAATCTGAACGATTGTCGCCATTACAAGATTAATACTAAGCGAATCAAAAATCAATAAATTTAGTGGTAGAAGAAGATGGCTCAGTCACATCTGTCCTTTCGAGCACTGGGTCAATGTACATGGATCGATCAAGACATGACAATCGGTAAGATAAAAATCACAAAATTGAGAAAATTGCCCAATTTATTATTAATTGATGAAAATAGTGACAAATTTCAGAGAAAATGAGAGTACAATCGATGGGAGTGATCTTAGATACATCATGATGTGAACTATGATACATTATGATATTGTACAACGGATCACACTTCATCTACCATGGTTCATTCAATGGTTACCTATTTAAACTCTACAATTGTTTAGTCTCGAAGAATATAAACAAAGTCAATTTTCATTGCGATATTTAAAAAAAAAAAAAAGGTAATACAAAATTCATAAATGTAAATTTTGATTCGTGGTACAACGGCTTCCACTGCTATCTATAAGAAAACCATGGAATTAGATGCTAATATTAAGTAAAAATTTACACATAAGGCATTCGAAGAATACACATTTGGTATAACAAGTTTTGAAAAACTTTTTGGCTAATTACGCCAGTATGGTAACGTAAACATTAATGGCTTAATGTATCTTCATAGAATGTATACGATTTTGGGTATATTTATTTTATAATGTGTTTCGAGCTATATTCTTCGAATTTGGTAAAGTTTACGCTAAAGGCCACTTAAGTTACTTAAGATTTTAAGTAAGATGCATCTATATACATCTTTTATAAGATAACATTATTATTATTTATAAAACAGCAGATGTTTAGTGGCATAGAATTGTGACTTCTTAACTTGTTATGTATATATCTATCTTAAAAGATACATATAATACTTACTATACGGTATACAATGATATACATATAATAATAATAAAACTGGCTTCTCATAAGGTAAATAAAAGGTAATGACCGACTTCACAACAAGTATAAAAGTATAAACAGCAAAGCAGTTACTTTAATCGACATTTTAAAAATACATACATATACTTAAACTTTATAATTCAAATCACATCACTTAAAAGTACTTAAGTACTTATTTCTTAAATATTAAACTAAGGTATTTATTTATTTCTGCTGTTGAAATTTAAAAAAAAAAAAACAGAACGGTGTTTCTTAAATCTCTTATTAACAACATCCAATGATTGAAATTTTATTGATTGTTTTTTACGCTTGTTTAATCGATTTGGATATGGAACTAAAGAAATTGATTTGTTTGGATTTTAAATATAGCGAGCAATTTATTTATTGAACATGTTAATCAAAAATCTATACAACTTGTAAACCATATCGTTAGCCATTTATATTATTACAAAGAGGAATTGTATATGTGTATACATGCACCCAGCCGGTCAGTCTCATCCCTTGCAGTTATATTCATACAATACCAATCACACACAGAAGCACACAACCATAGCACACAATAACACACAGTACACATTCCCTCTTTGTTTTATACATAAGAACGTCAATAAAAACTTTTCTTACTTCATATATTTTATATTGCTAAGGAGATAGCTTACAATTCGGTAGGTATATATAAAAATGTTATGTTCGTTTGTGTATTTCTTATGGACAATAATTTTAATTAGACATTTACTATAGCATTTACAACAATTGCAAATAAATCATAACAGCCCTTTTTAACATCAAAGTTATCTGCAGAGAGCACTGGAGCCGTCGATTTGATTATACCTACTTTGACTACGCACCCAACCCGAGTCAAATATGTTTATTTAAATCAATGGAACGAAACTATTATTCAAGATTACCCATTTGACACACTCTGACCCAAAATAATTTATGAGTAAATTGATTAATATTGAGAACGGAAATTTTTGTATGTAAATATGAGAACAAATTACAAATTCGTTCTCTTGATATAGATAAGTCAAAATTATTTTCTAGAGAAATTTTGCCACAAAAAACAATCAAACACAAATTCATTTGAACGTTCAATCTTAGTATTTTCTTTTTCTTTATAAAGATTGAATTACATAAACATGTAAAAACTTTTCATTTCTAAAGGATTTCCTAAACGTAATGTTAATAATACTACGTCAATCAGAGGTCAAAGGTTTACTCCCCAAGGTGAAGTGTAAACTCTACCCTTGATAATAATAACAAAAGAAAACTTCTAATCAGTAAAGTATATTAAAAACTTTTGTTAAATCAATAATAATTTTTAGGAGAAAAATAAATTTACTATTTTTATTTATAACTTTTAACCAAACCAAACTGTATGAATATTGAATAAAATTAAAATCAATGATACAAAATTTTTGTACCAACATGTGACAGTTATTATTAAAACTAATTTAATTTCTATTTGAAGAAATGTTATTAAATGACGCAGTGTAAGAATTTCTACAATCTGAAACTAAAGAAACTAACTGCAATCTGAGACAGTGACATAAATTATAGTTTTAGTGTATGCTTAAGAAAAAAAAAAAAAGTTTCACAGAAAGCCATTTTCCTAGTCACATAATAAAACTATAGCTTTGATCGCCTATAGCTCGAAAAGTACTCGTAAAACAGAATGCGTGAAAAACATTTTAGAGTGGGTTACAAAAAGTTGCACAGATACTTATTTTCCTATCTAATATTGCGGGGTCCTCTCATCTAATTTAACAGGAGTAGGTATACAGAGTTATATTTAATCTATCTGAAAAAAAATAACACAAATTCCCAACTACAATAATAAATTTGTTAAGCCTTTAAGCATTAATGAGCTTACAATGACTAACTTACTATAAGCAATAATCTGAGTCTGACACATCACATGAATGAGTCATTCAATAAATAAAATTGTAGGTAATAAGAATAAAATAATACTGTTTGGAATGCAATTCACACAATTTGATGCAGTATCAATATACATTCAATAGATATTACACATACACATATACATCTCTATCTCTTTATATTATAAATGCAAAAGCAAGCATGTTTGTTTGTTTGTTTGTTTGTTTGTTACGCTTTCATGCTAAAACTAGCGAATGGTCTTTAAAGAAAATATAAAGCAATATAGCTGATATATCAGAATAACACATGAGATATAATTTATAAAGCTATATTAATAAAAAAAAATATAAAAATTAATTCAATTTGACATTACCGTAAATTACAGATTTCTGTAAAAATAATCAATATAAAATATTTCACGGCCATCTTTTCTGATATACTCAATGAATAATTACGACTATTATATATTTTTAAAAAAATTAGAAAACTATACATATATTTTACCCATGTAAAACAATCCTTACCATTATTTCGAGTGTTATAGAAAGGGGATAAGCGAGAGTAATCTTTATCAATATTTACTTTTAAACCCAGCGCAGCGGTTGAGTATCACTCTAGTACTCACAAATAAACACTATACATGCACGACGTCAAATGAGCCAAGTTCACATAAATTACGTGCGTATGTATGTATGTGTGTGGCTACAGCTACTCTATTCCTTCATCATATAAATATCATAAACATTGGTGCATTGTTTTTGTAAGCGAATTATATGTCTATTTTTATAAGCCATTCAGAATTTATAATAAATAGTTGAATTAGGTTGACGATTCTATTTTTTCAATTTCAAATAATATGGAACAGACCGTAGCCCGGAAATGGGTCGGGATCTGGACGCCACTCACATCGGTTGTTAAAATCTCTGAAAAAATATTTATAGCCTATTTCGATGATTCTCAATCACGTTTGTAAAAAAACAAAACTAAAAAAACACGCTTTTCTAAGTAGCTGAACTAAAATGAAGAAAATAAGTTTAAAGAAACGAATAGAGAAATTAGGGAAAAATTATTTTATCGTAAAAAAAGTTAATTTTTGAAATACCATGTAGGTATAGACAGTGTTGATAACGCAATCGTTTGTATTTTGAGGTCACGTGAGTAAAGGAAGATAACTACTCTTAGATAGCCACACACACATAACCGATATTCCCATAAACCCGAACGCAAGATCCAATTGATCTATGTTGCTCATTTACGAACTCGTCCTCACTTTTTACGCCCTAAGCACGCTATAAAAGTTTTAGCTTGATATCTCTTTTTGTTTTTGAGTTATCGTGTCGACAGGCAGATGTAATATAACAAGAACCTTAACCACAGCAAAGCGTGGTCGGGTATGCTATTTTTTTTATATACACATGGTATTAAAACACAAGCATTTTAAAATAACATTTAAAAATCAACAGTAGCCTATAATTTAAATGTTTATGTAAAGTCTGTACACAACTTCCTTCAAATGGCTAGAGATGAAATAATAACATCCGGGGCTTGTATAATTATCCTTCAGTATAAAATTTATAATAATTACTAGCGGACCCGACAGACGTTGTCCTGTAGAAACCTAACTTCAATTCATTAATATCTATACTATGTTTAGCTGCCCGCTAAGCCCACCTGTAAGCTCATCCCAACAGGCCAACTAAACCCAAATTTTACTCTTATCTATTACCTCTTTTCTATCCCGCTAAACCCCAACCCATCAACCTTCGGCCTAGCTGGAGCCTTTAGTAGTGGAGCTCGCTGCTAAAAATGCATAGTACATAGTTAGTTGTAATAAAAAAGTAATTTTAATATTAAACAACACCTCAATACTAATAAAAATGCATAGTATACAGTAAGTCGCAATAATAATGAAATATATCATTTATATGCGCTCCCACCATTTAATGAAATTTAGTTTCTTTGGTGCGGAATCCTCAAAAACAATTGTAGCGGACCTGATGATGAATCTAAACCATCCTCGAATCCCCTTGAACACACACACACAAAATATCATCAAAATCGGTCCAGCCGTTTTTGAGTTTTAGCGAGACTAACGCACAGCAATTTATTTTTATATATGCAGATATTAATCTATAAACTTTAAAACATAATTGCTTGGTATTGCAAAAATCAATATAATAACTGTTGCGGGAATTAATGTTTTGGTGAGGTAATTAGAAAAAAAAAGAAACGTATTTTTTCTCTTCCCAAAATTTAAATACTTAATTGATTCTCGACTTGCGTCGAGAACAAGAAGTCAGCCTCAGCCAAAATTCCACGCAACCCCCAGAACACTCAGATTAATATTTACCATATCCAAAAAAATATTAAACCGTGTTACTAAAGGGAAACATCCCGGTTTGAAACATTCAAAAAAAATAAAAATGTGTTTAAGATTTTTACTAATGTTTAAAAAAAACCGAAACAGATCAATTTACGTGCTAGGCCCAAAGATAACGCCGAAGGCGATTACCCCCCAGAAAGTATTAACAATACAAATAAAAAGTCTACGTTTAAAATAAAAAAAAATATAAAGTTTGTTTATTTCATTAATTCAAAAAATATAAAATGTTTTACATAACGTAATTGAACTTGAAACTTACATGAAATTTCACATGTTGAATTTAAAGCCAAAATACAAAGTTTTTGAAAAAAACATCTTTCGATATAACTTTAGAAAAAAATTAACATATCTAAATATATAATAAAATGTTACCTGTATGTAATTTGCGATCACAGTGAATACAATTCCATAAAATTACATTTTATAAGGAATTGTGCTCACAAAAAAAATTCTAAACGCCACAAAAAACATACAAAGGAAAATAATATAAAGTTACACAATTTTTAAATTATTACAGAATGTCCCTTTTACACTCTGTATAATTGTGTGTTTTCAATAAACGACATTTAACAAAAATATATGTATAAACTGTCGTATTCAAAAATATAAATTCTTGATAAGAATTAATTAAATAAATTATAAAAATTAAATAATTTAATTATTGCCACACACTAAAGGTGTGTTAAAAAAAAGAGTATCCATCTTGGAATAAATAATTTAAATTAATTATTCCAAGATGTTTTCCTTATGACGCTTAAAATTTAAAGAGAGTTATTTGAAATCAAATTGCACTGAGCTCTGTTCGGGTGACTGGTGACAATTTTTAGAACTAACAGTTGCAAAAAAATAAATAACAAAGTTGAAAAAAATAAAGTACAGTCACCGACAGAGTAAACTTTTTAATACAATATGTACCGTCACAGACAGATTTAAAGTTTGATATTTTACATTATTGTTGCATACTTTATTACTAATTAATTAATTATAATTAGTTTGCCAACAATTTGTAACACTCCCCCGCCCTAAAAAAATTCGAAGAATAAAGAAAAAGAGAATAAAGCGGAGAGAGGAGAAAAGAAAAAAAAAAAATTAACTTTGCACTATTTGTGGTTGATAGGGCTTCAGATGACTAACATGCACACGAGATAAAGTATTATCATTCTCGTCAAAAAGCTCGACCGACACTGGTCCAGTAAAACGTAAAATTCTTTTTGGACCTGAATATCTAGGTTGAAATTTACTGTCAGTATCAAAGGTCGCACGATACTTAGGAAGCTTCACACAAACTATCTGATCCACCCTGTATTTAACATCTACAGTATTACCTTTACGTTTATTTATAATTTGATTCATTTTAACTAATGCTTGTTTAACCTCTTCATGTGTTGGTGGTTTATCTGCCGTAAAATAATTATAAGTTTCTAGCCCTAAATCCAAGGTGTTATTTAAACGTCGTTTAAAAAAAATTTCGACTGGAGAAGTTCCAATAGAAGTATGATAACTATTGTTATATTGAAAAGTAAAATATGGTAAAACTTTAGTCCAAGCTTTATGCTCCAAGGCATATTGCTTTATAATACACGCCATATTAATTTTTAAATTTCTATTTAATCTCTCTGACATATTAGCACATGCGTGATAGCTTGAAATATAAGCTGCTCTAACACCATGATTGAATAAAAAATTTTTGTATTTTTGAGCCACAAAACATTTGGCATTATCACTAACAACACATGCAGGGTAACCAAATTGCATAAAAGTTTTATGAAGAAATTTAATAACCACTTCCGCAGTAGCCCTGCGTGTAGAGTATGTAATAGCAAATTTACTAAATGAATCAAGAATAACTAAAATATATTTCATTCCACCATCCAAAGATGGAATTAAAGGACCGATAAAGTCTATGTAAAGTTTATCCCAAATACCAGTGGGAACCGTTGACTTTGTGTGCACATTCGTATTTTTATTATAAGGTTTAAATTGTTGACAAACTGTACAATTTTTAATAAATTCTACAACTTTTTTATATAATAAATTATGATAAAATCTTTTGGCAATTTCTCTATACGTTTTAGTTACAGCACCATGCTGACCATATAAAGAATTATGATAATATTTAATGACATATTCAAGCATTGAATCTGGTAGAACTATTCGTTTCAATTTATTCCGTCCAACTTCGCGCAGCAAAAGACTGTCTTTAAGTGAAAAGTTATTAACATTATGGCCATTTTTTAATTGATCCATTATGAATTTACACTGATTACAATTCTCTTGTGCAAGCTTAATTGAAAGAAAACCCTGAGGTTCAGTAACTAAAGTATTTAATAGAAAAACCGGGTCGTTTTGTAAAGATTCATCCTTGACCAAATTATTATTGTCAACTAAAGATGGATCTTCACCCGAATAATTACTACCATTATCATTTTTTAATAAAAAATTATTTGTAGAGAAATTACCATTCGAAAATAATCTAGATAAACAATCTGCTGCAGTATTATCTATGCCTTTAATATGTTTCGGTGTAAAATTGAATTTTGACAGTGTCAAAATCCATCTCGAAAGTTTGTTAAATTTTTGTGGTGAATTAAAAAGATACACTAAAGCATTGTTATCGGTTTCTAAGAAAAAATGTCTATCGACAAGGTAGTCACTAAAAGTATTTAATGAAAAAATTACAGCTAAAAGCTCTAACTCATAAGCGGAATATCTCATTTCAGCGGGATTTAATTTTCTAGAACAATATTCAATTGGGTGTAAATTCCCATTAATATTTTGCAATAAAACGGCTCCTAGGCCAACAGATGACGCATCCGTTCTCACAACAAAGGGATATTTATCGTCAAAAATAGGAAATTTCAAAATTGGTGCAGACGTTAAAGCTTTTTTTAATTTAGAAATAGCCTCGACATGTACATCAGTTATTTTAAATTGAACATTTTTCTTTTTTAATTCATTCAAAGGTGCAACAATAGAACTAAAATGCTCAATATAGCGAGCAAAAAACGCTGCCATTCCGATAAATTTTTGCAACTCCTTTATATTTTTTGGAATTGGCATGTCACAAATAGCACTAATTTTGTCAGGATTAGGACGTCTACCTTCTGATGATATAATATGGCCAAGAATTTTTAGACGTGCCATAAAAAATTTATTTTTATTTGGATTTAAAGTTAAATTAAGTTTTTTAAATCTACTTAATACCTGGTTTAAATGAATTTTATGATCATCAATCGAGCTTGAAAAAACTATAATATCATCGTAATAAATTAAGATACACACATTCAACAAATCGTTAAATTCTTTAATTAGAAAACGATATAAGCATTGGGAACTAATATTAAGTCCAAACGGACAACAAACAAAAGAAAATTGTCCCCATTGCGTATTAATAGCAGTAATATCTCTGCTCTCTTTACTCAAGCTACACTGGTAGTAGCTCTTTGACATATCCAAGGTAGAAAACACTTTTGCGCCTCCTAGACTAGAAAATACGTGATTGATCGATACATTTGAAATCGGATCAAACACAATTTTTTTATTAACGAACCTATAGTCAGCTACCATGCGAAAACCATCCTGTTTTTTAACAAAAAACACAGGAGATGCATAACTAGACTGGCTAGGAACTATAATATTTAATTTCAAAAGCTCATCTAAATGTTGCTTTAAGAGTAAAGATTTATCTTTTGGTAAAAAATATGCAGTTTTATAAACTGGTGTATCATCTTTAAGTTTAATATGATATTCATAATTTTTTGCTCGGCCAGGAATTTCAGAAAATACTGACTTATACTTTTTATATAATGAATCCATAAATTCTTTATCCTTTTCTGACAAATTTAGTGGTAATTCACAAATAATATTAACGAAAAATTGTGTGCAATTTTTTTCAAAAGTAATTTCAATATTTCTAAATGAATTAAAAAATACTTTGTTATTACATAAATCTAAAATCATACCACATTTGTTGAGAGACGGTGCTCCAATAATCATATCAAAAATGGATTTTTCCATTAAGTAAAATTCTAAATTCCAGCTGAAATTACTAATCTTGACGTGTAACGTAACCTTCTTCTTCATAGTTACATAATTTGATCCCGGTAATGTAACAGTAATTTTTTCATCTTCATAAATAACTTTCTTAATTTTTAATTTACTAAACATTTTTCTAGAAATCACATTTATAGTTGATCCCGAATCTAAAAGAGATAATATTTTAATATTGTTCACAGAAACATAAATTAAGGGCATCGATGATGCATTTATTGAAGAATTTAATGTGTGGCATGGTTCAAGTTTTTTGAACTTGATGTGTCTCTATTGGCTAATTTTATACATTGTTGAATTTTGTGTCCTGATCGTTTACAATAAACACAAAATATAGATTTACTTTTATTTAAATTTGATTTTGCTATCTGAACAGAAGCTTTTTTATCATTTTGCCCTGTAGTTTCAGGCTTAAGATCCTTAACATTTTGAACATTTTGAACATTTTGTTCAATATTAACCAAACTAGAATTTTGATCATTAACACTATTTTGTCTTCTATTTTGATACAAGTTAAATTTATTAAATGAATTTTCTCTTGTTATTATTTCTTGTAAATTTCTTACAAAAGAATTTAAGGAAACTAAAGTTTCAGGAATTGGAAGCAATTTAATCAAATTAAAGGTTTTCTGATTAACATGGGCAAATATAATTTGTATAACTATTTTAATGTCCTCTTTAGGCATTAGTATTTGCGAGTATTTCAAAATATCAGTTACGAAATCAGAAAACTTTTCATTTGGAAGTTGTCTTCTTCTAATGTATCTATCAATTGCAATTTGCAATTGTGCAGGAGATATATACTCAGATAATAAAATATTTGAAATATAAGTCCAAGTTTTATTATTTGAAATTTGCTTTGACCAAAAGTGTTTTGCATTTGAATTACATTTTGTAATTAAAAATTTAATAAGAGAATTTTCATCAACTAAACTTAATGAAACAACACTATTGGTTTCAATAATAAAATTAATAATTGAACTTGTATCAAATAAATCTAAAATTTTAATGTTATTTGTAAGAGATTCAAATCTAAATTTAAAATCTTGAGATTTCTCTTTACTTATCTTGGTATTTAGTGATGAAATAATGTGTGTTAAATGATCCACATGAATATATTTTGTTGCTTGCATAGTTTCACACGACGTTGACGGTACCGGATCTATTAAACATTGTATTGTCTTATCCTTCTGTTGAACTGATACTTGAACATCTTTGTCCACTAAACTAAATTCCGTTTGCACTCTTTTATTGTAGTATTTTTCGTCTTTAACAGGTTTTGGAAAACCACGAAAATCTTCGTCGTCAGACGACATTTTTTTTTTTTTATACGATTTCCTCAAAAAAAAAAATTAACGAAACGAAACAAAAAAAGAAATTAGTAAAGTTCAACAAAGTAAAAATTACAAACGTTTGAATTAATTTTGATGAAATATGAACTTGTTTCAAAATAAATATTCATGTAAATAAAAAAAAAGTTTTTCTTTTTTAATTTAAAAATAGCCAATAAAGAAACATACAAAAAAAAAACTATGAAATAAAATTTGGATTTACAACGTAAACACGTTACCAATAAAAGTAATCAAAATAGCAATATATTTTAAGATTACATAAAATGTGTAAAAAAAACAAAAACAAGATCTAATTAATTCAAACTAGTCAATGTTATATAATTGGATTTATAATGCCAATTCCTTGAACAAATACCAAAAAAAATATTAGATATTATTTTAATAAATATCCAATATTATGTAAAAAAAATTTTTTTTTAATTTTCAAAATTTCAAATTTATATACGAAAATATTCAACTTACGTGATTCCACAAACTACATACAAGAAAACTTTACTAGTCAAAAAAAATTTAGAGAAAATTAAACGTAGATTTTTTTAAAGTAATGTAAGCAGATATAATGCAAAAACTAAAAGGTGTTACGCTCACTACCAAGTGTACGAAAATCGTAGATCTCGAAGCTCTGATAACAAAGTGATACGCTCGCTACCAAGTGTAAACGAAATTGGTAGTTAACGCTCTCGCTACCAAGTGTTGCGTAAACGTAGATCTCGAAGCTCTGCTAACAAGTGATACGCTCGCTACCAAGTGTTGCGTAAACGTAGATCTCGAAGTTAACATTTAACGCTCTGCTACCAAGTGTTGCGGGATTTAATGTTTTGGTGAGGTAATTAGAAAAAAAAAGAAACGTATTTTTTCTCTTCCCAAAATTTAAATACTTAATTGATTCTCGACTTGCGTCGAGAACAAGAAGTCAGCCTCAGCCAAAATTCCACGCAACCCCCAGAACACTCAGATTAATATTTACCATATCCAAAAAAATATTAAACCGTGTTACTAAAGGGAAACATCCCGGTTTGAAACATTCAAAAAAAATAAAAATGTGTTTAAGATTTTTACTAATGTTTAAAAAAAACCGAAACAGATCAATTTACGTGCTAGGCCCAAAGATAACGCCGAAGGCGATTACCCCCCAGAAAGTATTAACAATACAAATAAAAAGTCTACGTTTAAAATAAAAAAAAATATAAAGTTTGTTTATTTCATTAATTCAAAAAATATAAAATGTTTTACATAACGTAATTGAACTTGAAACTTACATGAAATTTCACATGTTGAATTTAAAGCCAAAATACAAAGTTTTTGAAAAAAACATCTTTCGATATAACTTTAGAAAAAAATTAACATATCTAAATATATAATAAAATGTTACCTGTATGTAATTTGCGATCACAGTGAATACAATTCCATAAAATTACATTTTATAAGGAATTGTGCTCACAAAAAAAATTCTAAACGCCACAAAAAACATACAAAGGAAAATAATATAAAGTTACACAATTTTTAAATTATTACAGAATGTCCCTTTTACACTCTGTATAATTGTGTGTTTTCAATAAACGACATTTAACAAAAATATATGTATAAACTGTCGTATTCAAAAATATAAATTCTTGATAAGAATTAATTAAATAAATTATAAAAATTAAATAATTTAATTATTGCCACACACTAAAGGTGTGTTAAAAAAAAGAGTATCCATCTTGGAATAAATAATTTAAATTAATTATTCCAAGATGTTTTCCTTATGACGCTTAAAATTTAAAGAGAGTTATTTGAAATCAAATTGCACTGAGCTCTGTTCGGGTGACTGGTGACAATTTTTAGAACTAACAGTTGCAAAAAAATAAATAACAAAGTTGAAAAAAATAAAGTACAGTCACCGACAGAGTAAACTTTTTAATACAATATGTACCGTCACAGACAGATTTAAAGTTTGATATTTTACATTATTGTTGCATACTTTATTACTAATTAATTAATTATAATTAGTTTGCCAACAATTTGTAACATAACGTCATTCTGTACTTTCCAAAAATTACAAAAATGCCACAGAATCCAAAAACCACTCTTGATTACCATAAACTTGTTTGATAATATATATATTTTTTATAATTATGTGTATAAAATTAGCTTTGCTAGCATATTTTTAATAAGAATACAAATAACCGGTTGTGCGAGCGTAGCTCGTACAATTTATTGTTTAACTGCGATCAAATATTATTAGTCCAGTACGAATGGGCGCATGAGTAAATACAATCAACTATTCCACCTCAATTTTTTTATTCTTCAAATTGCCCTATGTTGTCAGGTTGGGTGGTCGGAAAACTTTAAAACAATTTTCCTGAATAAAGTTGTGAAAATAAAAAAGCTAAACTTAAAAAACAATTGGATTTGCAATCATCCAAAATCATCTGTAAAATTACAAAATCGATTCGAAAATAATTTCTCAAAGAATGTGGTTCCTGTATTTTAAAAAGTTTGTGAATATATGATAGACTGAGTTGCTTTGGAGTGAAAATGTTTAACAGGTTATAACCAGTAAAAAAGCATTCATTACTATACTTGATGATCACCCTAGTCTGGGGTCAATATTTAAATATGATCTTATGGTACAGTATCCTAAACAAACGCTTCACAACATATACATTCTATCATCTACTAATGAAATCAAAAAAACTAAAAATAAATTTGCATATAATTTGAAAATAGACTTTTTGTCTACAACAGGTAACATACTTTCAAAATTAAACGCAAAAAGAACCTATTAATTAATTATTTAAAGAAATTAATTTTACTTATATTTAAGTATCCAAAAACTTTATTATACTGGGAGTCCCATCATGAATTTATGATAAAATAAAAATTTTAATTCTCGCTTTTTTTGGAATTTTCTTTACTTTCATGGGAATGGTTTTAGATTTTTAGTAAAAATCATTTAAAAAGTTACTTTCAGGATCTTTTTTCGCAATATTTTTGCGAATTATACCTCAAAAATTAAATTAACATTTCGGTGGCAAAAGTGAAAGTTATACTCTAAATTTTCAAATATGAAATAAGCTACGAAAAAAGTCCATTCCAGGGGATACGGTAACAACTCTAGCAAAAATAAATAATTGTTTGTGGAAATTAGATGAATAAGTTAATTTTTCATGACTATGCATTTTCTAAAGGTACACCCTGTATTCACAGTGATGTGTATATATTTGTTTTCAGAGATTATTCACTAAGAAATCAGTATGTAATTATCATTGTTTTTGGTTGTAAATATGCAAAATATTTTATTAAAATTATTATTAAAATAATTAATAAATTTTTATAAATAAAATTATATTAATTAGATGTTTTTAAAATGTATGTTAAATTTGATATACACAAATTCACAAATAATTCTTTTTTTTTTCAATTAAAAGTTAAACTTTCATAAAAGAAAAGATATTACAAATTTTGTACTCAGTATATGTTTTAATATTCATAAGTTGGAATTATGTTGCTTTTTTATATTTTAGGTATTGTTTTACAGATCAAAGATGCTTATAATAAAAGTAGATAGATAACTTATTATTTCAACTTGCAAACAATCTCACAAAAATCGCAAGTAAAACATAATAAAATTTTAACTTGCTCCACTGAGCTGGAATCAGTCAATCCAGAGCTGGATTTAGGTTTAAATCCGTGAGGCCCGGGAATAAGGGCGACAAAACTTTCGAAACGTAAACATCATTGTTTATCCGCGAGGGCGCAAATTGGGACAAAACTTTGTTGTCCATTTTCTCCAAAACTATAATAGGTAGGTAGTTGAAAATTTTATAGAAAATTCTCGCGAAATAAAAAAAAATTTAAAAACTACTTTCGACAATTTTCAGAAATTTCGAAAACCAAATAAATGGTGGTCGAAAGGGTGGCATATCAAACCGGGCCTAGGACGGCATCAAGGTATATACCAATCGTGTCAAGCCTATAACCTTTTATTATATAGAGTTAAAAATAATTTCAGCAGAAAAACTATCCACAATGAAAAATTGTGTCTTTTCACATTAAGAAACATTTTTTAAAAACAATCATTTCAGCAGTGTTTTCAAAACTCAATCATTTTTATTGATTTCTTTTCAATTGCCAATCAAAATCTAGTATATAAACATCTATGGTATAAAGATTAAAAAGATTTTAAGGTCGATCCTACACTGTAAATGCCTTGAAACGTACTTATAATGCCTGAAAAAGCGTTGTCTCAGCGGGCATCAATACATTTAAAGGGCATTCGAACAATAAAGTAAAATCAATAATGTTAAAAAACGGAAATACACTTCTATTCTACATTTATTAACTATTTTGAATAAATCTAGGTCAAGGTCGAGTTACTAACTTCCATCAAATTTATTCGAAATGGACAAAACATTGTGCCTTAAAACAGAAATCTTACCCAAAGTTCTTGTTGAGAAAAACTATAAAAAAACGAAAATGATAAATTTAGTCAATTAGTCAAATCGATTTTTTTCTTACGTTTTTATAAACCGAACGTCTTTCAAAAGTTGGCTAAACGAATTAATGGGTAGTTTCCAAGATTTATAAGCTTTCAACACAATATTCCTTAGGCTAAAAACTATCCATAAAATAATCAACAGTTATCGGATTTGTGTGACCAGCCTTATTAATTTAATTTTTATCTATTATATCTTTAAAACGAAAATTCAAGCTTTAAACGACTTTTTTTTGCATAATATTAGAAGATCTAACTTAGAACATGTCATCGACGTTAATATCCCTTGGGATATTCTCTGTATAGAATCTCTATAGACAATCTCAACTCTATGCATAAAATTAAAGATTATTATTAAGTTTTCATACATTTTAAATAAATTTTAGTTTTTGTTATTATAAATTATGAATATTAATTTTATTTAATTTCTTTACATTCAATTTTTTTGTACTTAACTTTCACTTAATCTTCAACTTTACATGGGGTCACAATTATTTTTGTTTTCAAAACTAAACAGCATGTTTTTAAATAATGTATTTGTATTAGCTGTGCTAACATGAGAACTAATGATTAATATCATCTTCAAGAAATAAAAACGCAAGATTCACATATACCTACGTTTTGAATGCTGTATAATTGAATACAGTGATATTTCAAACCTATGCGGTAGATGGTATCGAATCTTAATTACGTAGCAAGCCGATATTCCAAAAAGCATATCCACAAAAGTTCTTTTTTTCCTCGGAAACAAGTAAAATTGACAAACTTTAAAATACCCTCAACAAATGTTCAGAACCCAAAACTCGCACTTGAAACCTAACCAAGAACACTCTCCATTAAATTACTTTTCAAACAAAACAAAAAGAATCAAAATCGGTTTATTCGTTTAAGAGGTAGATGCCACAGACAGACAGACATAACGGTCAAACTTATAACTTCCCTCTTTTTGGTTCGGGAGTTAAAAATTTTAAGTAAAAATTCAAACATTTTTATGTAGAAAGATTTTTGTTTCTTTTTTCGATTACTATACACAGAATTCGTAACGGATCAAAGCGAATTAGTTGATCATTTAATTCATCGGTTATTTTGAAAAAAAAAAAAACAACTTTGTTTCTAACGAGAAGTTCCGGTTTTTTAATATCCAACCAATTTTTTTTTAATTTACCAGTTTTATTTACTAATATTTTACTAAGAATATTTAGTTTATTTATTATACCTATTTCGTCTTTAAACCTTTTTTTGCAGGTAAAAATGTAAACCTTTAAAAAGCAAAGAAATATTAAAGGGATATAGACAGGTTACACTAAGCGTGAGATGAATAAGATATGGAGAGTCGGAGCTGGTACCACTTGCTACCACCTATAAAGCCGCATATATATTTGTGTACTTATCTCTTAAGTTATTTTGATTGGCAAATAAAAGAATCTTTTAGATATATTAGTTGTTTATTTTTTTCATTTAAAAAGCCCTCCAAAATCCAAAATATGCCATTGAATGTGGATCTTAAAATTGAATATGCCGAAACGATTGAACATATTTTCAATTTTCACTTCACACTGAAGGGTAACTTTTTTTAGACTCGCTCCCGTAGATGATACCAAATAGAAAAACAATGTAAACTATAAGGATATGTGAAGTGTTATTCTACCTCTTGCCAATTTCGAGAACGAGTTTAAATAAGCTACTTCCGGTTCGAATTAGAATTTGGAATGTGTCCAATCGATTCAGCATTCAGTTGCGGATGGTTTAAACACCCGTTATATCAACATGTGTTTGAAAAAGACTCATCGATTTTTTTCATTCTAAAACCGAAGAGGTGTGTTTTAGAAGTTTAAAAAGAACAAAGAAAGCACTTCTAGAAAGTCCTTCTGTGTTTTCAAGTATTTTCATCACAATCAAATTTTAGTATCCGAGTATATCACTTTGTGTTTTTATATCGTGATCTTAATATTTCATATTTATAATTATTTTATTTCTTAGAAAAAATATCTTTTGAAGTTAGGATAGACAAAAAAATTACAAACGTGACATATTTAAACTAAAGGAATTTACGTATATACGTAAATTAAAAAGTAAATTCACTGTAAATCTGATTGTAGCTTTTTAATACACTTGTTACAGATTGATAAGAAATTTCTTATCTTCTTATTTTGACTAATGAGTTTTACAGGCGCTATACCTTACATCACATGAAACTAATCAACTTACTTATTTGAAATCTACCCAAAAGAAATTTTAAATCGATAATAAAATTCTTGGAGACAAATATTTTAATTAAAAGTTTTTCGTGGTATGTTCGCGGTTTTCCGGATTTACGATTGCGGTTGTCCTTGTAGTATGGTGTTTGTCTAGTAAACTATAATAATTTCTTATTTGGAGTTCTCCGACAATTCATCATGTAAGAAAAATCGATAATGACGAAACTTCGACTCAAATTATTAGGATCTGCAAAAGTCTATAAAGAATCAGGAATAGAATGTTTGGACCAAAACTTTAAACCCGTTCGCTTTGACAGAATAAAGCCCCTTCATGTAAACCTTGGGCGATCTGCATCGCCTATGAACTCGATAGATTCTTGTAGCAGAATTTTCTTTTAAAATATAGCCTGTCATCACTAAAAAAACATATTTTGTGGAAGAGACCTGCAACAAATAGTGAGCACGTAGAATTTAAAGACACTTTTGACCAGACAGTCCCCATATCGACGAAAGTATTCTTCAAAAAATGATAAGATCGAAAAAATTAATGTTCGGTTAAATATTCTGGATTATATTCGATCCAAAAAACATGAAAATCGCGTTCATTTAATGATTTGGCAAACGGTTTACGAAAAATCCAGCCAGAAAAAATAGCCAGCCATTCATAAAAATGTCAAGCAATTTTGTGATATTTTGGCAATCTTACTTTAAAAAAACTAGCATTGCAATTGCTTTTTTGAATTTATAACCCTTCTGTTTAATGTACAATTGGGGTAACGTTTATTCGCAAAGTAGCCTTGGGCGGCTTAATATTTACAATACGAAGAGCAATAAAATTAGGTCATTTTACAACACCTGTTACCTTGTGAATTTTTTTTTATCAAACTTAAATATTTGTATCCGTTACAAATTAAAAATGAACTAATTTAAAATTTATATAACTAAAAATAAATGTTAAACAAGTGAAATAAACAAAATTTAAAAACCCCCCCAACAAATGCGGTTTTTTCCTTGTACGCCTCTCCAAAGTGAACCAATTTTAAAGATTACGCCTCGTTTTTAGTTATTTCGGATACGGAACCCTAAACTAAAAAAAATCAAAATCAGTTCACACGTTTGGAAGGTACGATGCCACAGACAGACAGACAGATATGGGTGGCTTCTGTTCATGCGTCTAATAAACGAAGAGGTAAAGCTTAACTATCTGCAAAGGTTATAAAAATTTGCACAGGGTACAAAAAATATACACAGGGTAAAACAAAAATATAGACATTTTTATCGTAACAAATATTGATTTTTTTTATATTTCGCTCTGCCTATACCAAGTATAAAATTGTTGAAGAACTACACACACCAATTTTATGAATTCTTTTCTAAACACATTATCGAATCACTTTTACCCCCATAAGATACTCTGTATGTATGACCACACCCCTACACACATAATATTTAGTGTCTGAAACGACAAACAACAACCCTCTATATGTGAAGAATTATTGTCTGGATTTTATATTATTTACAATCAAATTTAATTACATTAATTACTGTCTCCAGAACAAATACAAAATAAACACAAAAAGATTCAAATATTTTTAAATTTGCATTTTTATCGAAAAATAATAATTTTAGAACTTAATTTCGTGGAATTTTTGTTAAGCCTACAAAAATTTTCATCTGATCTGGAACCAGCATGTTGTTGAAAATTTTAAAAATTATTTTTATCATAAAATAAACATAAAGCCAAATTTCAATAGTTTTTTCTTTTAACCTAACGTTATTTCGATAAGAGTTATAGCAACAAAGATAATTATTAATTTTAATTCGTAGATACTCTGTAAATACTGAATTCTACAAAGTTAATGAAAACTAAGTGAAATACCCTGTTTAGAAAGTGTTGAATGTCAGGCTGCTTCTAGAACTTTCTTCAAGAATCTTTCACAATATTACTAATTGAAGATACCTACAAATTTTCAACTCTCTATCTTTTGTAGTTTTGGAGAACATGGACACCAAAGTTTTTTCCTAATTTGCGCCCTCGTGGGTAAGCCATGACATTTACGAAAAAATGTTTCAAGGAAAAGTTGTTTATTTTTTCAAAAATAACATTTTTTACTTTTAAAATTTTGTTGTATCTCTAATGGTTTACAAGACCCAATTGACTTATGTTCTATGTTGATAATTTACGAACTCAAAGTCAGTTTTCAGCACGATATAATTTCAGCTTGATATCTCATTTCGACGGACAGGCGGGCGGACAAACGGAAATTAACTAATTAGATGATTTTATGAATATAAATATTATCGAAGATAATGAATGAGAACTCTAGGATATTTCGAAATAAATTTCGATGCAGTCCGCCACCAAATTAGCAAAGAGTAACATTCATAATCAGAGTAATCACGACTAGCTAATTCGTACCGATGATGACTACTTGGTAGTCGAAATACGTATTTATAAAATACAAAAAACTGATCTAGGAAATTGGGGCAAATATCGAAATTTATTTCGATTTTATGAACGCCTATACCAAAATAATTTTATTTGTAGCATCAATATTTCTAAGCGTTACAAACTTGGGACTAAAATTAGAGCATATACCTGATACATATTTCTTATATACCAGATTATAAAAATTATCAAAGAACGTTGTTTGTTTATCAAGGAACATTTTATTGTATTTTGACTTTTAATTATCTCTATAATTGTTAAAATAATAATTTTTCGTGTTCGAAAAAATTGGGCCAAATTGAGAACAAATCCACTTTTTCGACACAATTACAAAATTTCATCTAATGGAATCTTAAGATATTCGACGACTGTGAGCTACTAGCCATAATGCGCCCGTCTTCATAATAAAATACACAGAGTAGCGGGAAAGGAATAGGTAATAATGTACTGTTTCATAAAAGTTTGAGAACTAGAAAAAGTCAATTTATTATCATTGCTTAAATAAAACTTGTTAAGCGCGAGTCGGACTCATGTAAAAAGGTTCCGTGTGAATATCTGAATTCATTTTTTGCACTATTTATATATTCGTGATTGTGCCACTTAACTCTAACTGCATGTATGTACAAAATTTTAAACTTTTTTTCGTCCAATAGATTCCTAAAAAGCATGAAACTTGGTATACAAATGTTTTGAATACTAAAACATCCCGGCACTATTTAAAATCCATTTAGATAAGAAGCTAAGTTGGTCCTGATTTCAGCTGACTCATGGACAAATAATAGGACGGGTAAATTAAAGTAGGATTGATTTGTACAGTAAAAATAAGATGCAAAATCCTTGACCGTTGATTTTTATTTTTACAACTAAAATTTATTGAATTTTCAGAAACTAATTAAGTTTGTGGTGAAGTCATAAAAGTATCGGATCATTGAAAATATAGGTTAATGAAGATTTTTCATTTTTAATAATTAGAATTTTTAATAGTTTTGGCATTGGATATTTGTATTTCCTTTTAAAAATAACAAATTTATTACTTCGACCCCTTTTTGATGAATGAAC